>NC_087212.1:37936454-37961454 GCF_015104395.2 Macrobrachium nipponense
TGCAACATTCCGACCCATCCACAGTGTGCTGAGGTAATACAAGATTTGAGAAAAGATACAAGAATTTTTTGTTCATGTCTATCATGGATAGACAATGTTATTAAATCAAGATTGAATGTACAAATAGTTGAGGATGAAGAAGAAGAGGAAGAGAAGAAGAAGAAGAAAAAGAAGAAGAGGAAAAACGGAAGAGAAGTAAACAAAAATGAAAATGACAGAAAAAAAATAAGGAAAACAAAGAACAAGATAAAAGTATGGATGCAGAGATACTCATTGATACTACATATGAGGCAATAAAGCAGCATACCTACGAAGAAATAAATTACGATATGACGACAGAAAAGCAAATCCCGAAGAGGCTCTACCCAGATCTATACAATGACGGGAAAGAGGAAAAAATAGACAAGAAAGACAAAATCTGCAACCTTTTGAAAAGAGGGAATTGCAGATTTGGAGAAAGATGTTACTACAAACATCCTAAGATATGTCAAAACTATGAAATATATGGTAAATGTGCATACTTAGATGGATATGGGGATGATTGCAGAGATCTGCATCCAAAAATATGTAAAAAACCTAAAAGAAGGAAAAGGATGTAAGTTCGACAAAAAATGCAAATATATGCACCCTGTAGCCATGAATCATAATCAAATAAATAACCAACCAAGTAATAAAATCCAAAATAAGAAAGAAACAAAGAGAGAAATCAAGAATATCAGGTAAAAGAGAAAAGCAAACCACCAATGAGATATGCAGAGGTGTCAGCAAAAAATTTCAAAGCATCAGCTCCGAAATTCTACTCAAGAGATAATAACTGTATTTATTATGCAAGAGGATATTGCAGAAACGGAGAAAATTGCAGATTCAGACACAAAATGAATAATTATGATGAAGGAAGATCAAATATTATGGAAAAGTTGGATTTTTTAATGTCAGAATTTTCTGGAAAATGAAAAAAAGAACAACATACCAGAACAGGAAAGAGACATGGGAAAATCCTTATTACTACCAGTATTAAATGAAGGAGAAAACACGCAAACCATCATAGTGATGAATGCGCAGGGTTTAGTTACGAGTAACTCAAAAAGAAAAATAGAGTACTTAGAAGAACTAACCCAAAATGAAAAGAAAATAGATATAATGAATATAAGTGAAACCTGGTATTCCAAGAGACTGGGAATGATGATCAAATAAAAGGGTTCCAAACTTATAGATCAGATAGAAAAAATAGGAATCAAGGGGGAACCGCAATATATGGGAAAGACAAAAAACAAGGAAAAATATTATGAGAAATATAGTAACTCAGAATGTGAAACTAATAGCGGTAGAATTTGAATCTGAAAAATTGATGAACATAGTAATATATAGACCTCCTAATACTAAAGAGTTTGACTTAATAATTGAAAAATTGGATGATATATGTAGAAATCACAAGGACTGGACTATTCTCCTATCTGGTGACTTCAACTTTCCTTTCGTAGAATGGAAAGAACGAATAGGAGATTGTGGTTGTACTTATACATATAAAAAAGAGAGTAATAGTAGTGCAGAAGATAAGAGGCAATTTGAAAAGCTATTAGATATGCTACTAGAATACAACATTCAACAAATAAATCACCTGCCAACAAGAAAGGAAAATACTTTAGACCTAGTATTTGTGAACGAGATGAATTATGTTAAAGAAATAATAGTTTATAATGCGAGTATTTCAGACCATAATGTCATAGAATTAACAGTTCATTCCAAAGCAAGTGAAAATAGAGATAAGCAAGAAATGAAAAAGTGGGAAGGATATGGAAAATACAACTTCTACAGTAAAAATATAAAAATGGTCAGAAATTAATGAAGAATTAAACAAAGATTGGGATAACATTTTCGTAAGTGATGACATAAGGGTAAATACGGAGATATTATATATAGGAGAAAATAGTGGAAAAATATATACCGAAGAAGAAAAGTAAAACATCATTCATGCATACCAAGAGACAGAAGGATCTTGTTCCAGAAAATCAGAAAGTGGAAAAAAGTCTTGCAAAAGAAAAAAATGCATGGAAAGTTATAGAAATAAAAAGTAAGATAGAAAATGAAGAACAAAAGATTATACAATCAAAGAAAATGAAAAACGGGACTTGGAAGAAAAAACCCTATTAAATTATCCAAGCAAAAACCAAAACTATTATACTCATATGCGAAGAAGATGAATAAAAGAAGAATAGAAAAAGGCCCTCTGAGAATTGAAGGGAGATTAACGAATGAAAAAAAGGAAATTTGCAACATACTGGCAGAAACGATATAAGAGAGAATTCACCCCTAGAATAGATAATGAAGATAATGATATAGAAGTAAGGGATGAAAATAGTGAATATTTAGCTGACATAGATATTAATGAAGCTGATATTGTGCAGGCTATTAATGAAATTAAAAATGGAGCTGCTGCAGGGCCTGATGGAATTCCTGCTATTTTGTTAAAGAAAGTAGTTCATTCTATCGCAAAGCCACTTGCAATATTATTAAGACAAAGTGTAGATACAGGCAAGATTTATGATGAGCACAAATTAGCATATATTACCCCTACTTTCAAAAGTGGATCAAGACTAGAGGCAAGTAATTATAGGCCTGTGAGTCTAACATCACATATTATGAAAGTGTATGAAAGGGTAATGAAGAAAAATATTATGAAACATTTAATAAAAAATAATTTGTTTAATAAAGGACAACATGGTTTCGTACCCGGAAAAAGTACACAAACCCAACTGTTAGTCCACCGTGAGAACATATTCAAAAATATGAAAATAAAAGCGGAAATGAAACAGATGTGGTTTATTTAGACTTTGCAAAAGCTTTTGATAAAGTAGACCATAATATATTAGCGAAGAAAATTAGAAAACACATATCGTGGATAAAGTAGGAAGATGGTTAAAAGAATTTTTACACAACAGAAAACAGATAGTTATTGCAAACGACGAGAAATCGGATGAAGCCAAGGTAATATCCGGTGTGCCGCAAGGTACGGTGTTAGCTGCAATACTGTTTGTTATTATGATTGAAGACATAGACAATAATGTTAAGGATTCGGTAGTGAGTAGTTTCGCAGATGACACAAGAATAAGTAGAGAAATTACTTGTGATGAAGATAGGAACGCTCTACAAAGAGACCTTAACAAAGTATATGATTGGGCAGAGGTAAATAGGATGGTATTTAACTCTGATAAATTTGAATCAATAAATTATGGAGACAGAGAAAGAAAGCTATATGCATATAAGGGACCTAATAATGAGACCATCACAAATAAGGAAGCAGTTAAAGACCTTGGTGTGATGATGAATAGGAACATGTTATGCAATGATCAAATAGCAACTCTGTTGGCAAAATGTAAAGCAAAAATGGGAATGTTGTTACGGCACTTCAAAACAAGAAAAGCTGAACACATGATTATGCTTTATAAAACATATGTTCGTAGTCCACTTGAATATTGCAATATGATATGGTACCCACACTATCAAAAGGATATTGCACAAATAGAGAGTGTACAAAGGTCCTTTACAGCTAGAATAGAAGAAGTTAAGGACCTAGACTACTGGGAAAGACTGCAATTCTTAAAATTATATAGTCTAGAAAGGAGAAGAGAACGCTACATGATAATTCAGGCATGGAAACAGATAGAAGGAATAGCAGAAAATATCATGGAACTAAAAATATCAGAAAGAGCAAGCAGAGGTAGATTAATAGTGCCCAAAACTATACCAGGAAAAATAAGGAAAGCACACAGGACATTAATCCACTACGCACCAGCATCGATAATGCAGCGTCTATTCAATGCGTTGCCAGCTCATCTGAGGAATATATCAGGAGTGAGCGTAGATGTGTTTAAGAATAAGCTCGACAAATATCTAAACTGCATCCCAGACCATCCAAGATTGGAAGATGCAAAATATACCGGAAGATGTACTAGCAACTCTCTGGTAGACATTAGAGGTGCCTCACACTGAGGGACCTGGGGCAACCCGAACAAGATGTAAGGTCTGTAAGGTAAGGTCTCTCTCTCTCTGTGTAACATTATATGCTTCATCCTGTATACGTTGTCGTCATCGTTTGATACTGAAACATGTCATGTTGATAGAAAGCATTCCTTTTACGAATTGTTATACTTTTGTTTTATTAAGAGATCAATAAAATGTTTAGAGCATTCATTAAGGACTTCAAAATGCTTGTGGGAAGGAATAATCGTTATTGGAATATTACTTTCATACTTTTGTTATTGAAGACTCTTCGTGTCTTGAGCATTTAGTTATTGTGATTACAGATATCTCTCGGGACGTCGCTTTTCGGAGGTTGTCACCTTTTTAAAAATTAATAGTTTCCTGAAACTGTCCTTAGGATAACCTTGTGTATATTACTTCAGTCCACAAGGAATTTCACAGCAAACTACCCAAGAGAGAAACCCGATAAGGAATCGATCATTTGAGTCTATTTCTTTTTCTTTTCTCCATAGACTTCTTTCCAACATCTTCTCTTCTTACCACTTCTCATCTGCATTCATTCTTAAATATCTTGCACATAAGTGTTCTTCTGAAACTAGAAGTAATATTTTACGCCCCTGTAATCGACCCGATACGAGTTGCATGACATTTACACGATGTCGTTATTTAAGTCATTCGAGATTTACATTTCAAGTCAAATCATCGAATCCATTGCGAGTGCGGAGCGTCATGTTGGTGCTCTCAATGTTGCTGCTTTCAAGGCTGAAAGTAATGTTGATGCTTTGAATGATGCTACGTTTATTTTTAGTACTCTCGCTATTGGTGTTCTCAATGTTGCTGCTGTCAATTTAGGTGCTCTCAATGTTGCTGTTGTCAATTTAGGTGCTGTCAATGTTGGTGCTTTCAATGTTACAGTTTTCGGTGTTGGTGCTTTCAGTGTTGCTGCACTCAGTGTTGCTGCTTTCAGTGTTGAAAGCAATATTGCTGCTTTCAATGTTGGTGCTGTCCATTTAGGTGTCTCAATGTTGCTGCCGTCAATGTTGGTGGGTGTCAATGTTGGTACTTTCAATGTTGCTGCACTCAGTGTTGCTTCTTTCAGTGTTGCTGCTTTCAGTGTTGGTGCTTTCCTTGTTGCTGCCTTCAGTGTAGCTGCTTTCGCGTTGCTTTTGCTTCTCAACACAAGTGCTAAGCCTCTGAAAGGAGGTTCTCAGTGAGTGGTAGAGTCACTTAAGCCTCACTCAGCGCTTTTGCTCTTACAAAAAATCGTCTTGGTTTTAATGCAAAACTGTAAGCTCAAATGTAAACATGTTCAGAAGTATTCATGACTCGAGTCATATGAGCTTGCATTAGAACGAGCCATGAAGTGATTTTATTTTTATTTATTTATCTATTTATTTTTGGGGGGGTTGCCGAAAGGGTCTTTTCATACACAGGCCTGAATGATTGAGGGTTGGGGGTGGGGTTGTTGGCTCTAACTAAGCGGGCTCTGGAAGGGGTGGGGGAGGGGGTTGGGGGTTAACTCTGCTCCACAAAGCATAAATTCGAAGAGGAGAAATGTAGAAGGATTGCATCCATAACGTCGATCTTAGATTTAGTATATCTGTTCAGTTACTAAATTATTCTTCTAATCTGTGTTGAGTTAATTTGTTCTGGCAAGTGCTGTCTTAATGTTAATGAATGCTGTTGTGAACAAATACTGTTATTATCGTATTTGTGGCAAGGTATACTTTGCGTTGCCAAGAGAACTTAGGTATAATGTTCCACTGAGTTTGATCAAATCTGTATAGTGTGCAGTTTTCGTGCTTTGCTTTTGATTATCTGATCTTAGGATTAAAAATAAACTTGATAAAAACTTAATAACAAAGTAAAACGCGAAGCTTCATTCGCAAAACTAAATGCTCAGATTACACTTAGCATAATTATATTATACGCATTGAACCTTGAACGAGATTACTATTCTGGCAAGGTGTGAAGTGCGTGTTAATCAAAAGCGACATTGAGTCATCTTCCACAGAACGTCGTCCCCAGTACGACCATCTTTATCGACCTCTAAATACACTCGTAAAGTCTAAAGACTACGCGCGACGTCACGAAAGCAGATCATTCTATCAACCGTGGATTACGAAGCATTAATAGACATGGCATTGTCTCTAAATGTGATGTAAATGATAGGCTGCAACTTCAATTTTGTCACGACATGTCTCTTAATGGAAGGGGGATGTTTGCCAGACAAAGGTTTTTTTTATTATATTGTTAGCTTTCGGGGTACTAATATACGTGTTTAGGAGATTGTTCGTTGCACACAAAGCGAGCCACTACTCACTCAGGCTCACGCACGGGGAGTGAATGCATGCACGCTCTCATACGCACATAATATACGAATATATATATATATATATATATATATATATATATATATATGTGTGTGTGTGTGTGTGTGTGTGTGTGTTTGTGTATGTGTATATATATATAATATATATATATATATATATATATATATATATATATATATATATATATATACTTAAATATATGTATGCAGGTATATAGGTGTGTGTGTGTGTTTGTGTTTGCCTGTGTGCATATGTGCAAGCGAGCGCACTTTCTTGCGAATGCATGCATATTTAGCTGGCAGAATTTATTCCCGTCAGGAAACGATGCAATCATCGAATACACATTCATTTTGTAATTAAAAAAGGTAACTCGTTTTCATCTGCGATCAAAGTTGAATTGTTGTATATGAATCTAGATTTTCGCATTTTAGGGCAAGTATCATTCGGGGATAAAGCTGTTGGCAAATTTCGGTTGATTTTGCGGATGTAAAGGCTTTATGAGCTTTTTAATTGAAAGTGGATTCCGCTATTGATTTTCATATTTTATATCTCGGCGATCTGCCCCGCCTTTGTATTCATCTGATTTGTCTGCGTGTGCGCTATATATTTATGAAGGGTTATAGCATTAACCTCATACTTGGCCCGTTTTATTTTGCGATTGAAGCCCTGTGACGTATAAGGTCACGTGACTAGCACGTTATGATTTTATTCATTTAGTGGAAAAGATTATCTATGGCTGAATTAACTTTAGCCACAAAATTAATTTCCTGTCTCGTATGAGTTTATATTATACCTGTATCATATTATTTATAGACATTATATATATATATATATATAATATATATATATAATACATATACTGTATATTTATATTATATACGCTTGTGTACATCTGTTAGAGGGTGTTAGGAAAACATTACAAGTGAACGATTACAAGTGTACAAGTCAAAAGAAATACCCTATGATATTTTTCTTCATATTTTCTGGTCCATAACACTACACACACACAGACACACACACACACACACACACACACAACACACATATATATATATATATATATATATATATATATATGTATATATATATATATATGTATATATATATATATGCTTTAAATTTTTTCTCCATACACGTACATGTATGTATATATGTGTGTGACCATGTTTAATCAAACTGTGCAGTGTATATATGTCTTTGCCGTCTGTCTGAGTGATAATCATTATAGATCGAAATCTCTTCATCTGTCTGCTGTCTTCGTCAGAATTAATATGGAAATGTAAACGAGCCAGTAGTAACATAGCGCGTAAATGATCCGACTTGGCCAAAAATCTGTATCAAATAAACGGCGAAGATGATGCTTTCGCAATAAATGGTTGTTGGAAGGACGCTCACCAAGGCGACAAGCGGCGTATCCTAATGGAGGCCATTAAATCGAAATCCTTGACTGAAATCAAAATTTGCGTTGGTGTTAGTTGCGTGGCTCTCAAATATTAATTTCGATCCCCGCCGCATGTGCAGTCACGTGCGAGTACAAAGGAAGAGCAAAGAAAAAAATGTTGGAAGCATATTTACGTTGTTTTATTTATTTATTTATTTTTACATCGTGTATTGAGTTTCATGATGTGTCGACCAATTCGTCACTGTAAGCACTTCTCCCCTTAAATGAAACTAGACGAATTCAATGCTGATAACTAGCCATTCATGATAGTATTCTTCATAATGATAACAGGTAAAAAATCATTCATAGTAATATGAGTCTTGAAATGGAGAAACTAATCCACAGTTATATATATGTACATATATTTAAAGATAAATCTGTACAGTTTTCTCTAAATATATGCACATGTACATAACTGCTGTGGATATGTTTCTCCAACAACAATAGTATCGTTACTTTGGTCATTTTGTTTTCATATACAGAAAATTTACTATTCAATATTGAGTGATGCACCTTTGAGTGTTGAGAGGTAAATAATCAGAATTTTAATCATTGAGTTTCATTGAATCAGAAGTGGCTATTTCAAGAAGTGCGTTGAGTCCCAGCACCGGAAATGTAACTGACTCAGTGCCGTTCTAGCTCGGACGGCTTCCTGCAGAGTGCAACATTTTCTCACCTTCATTTTGATGTTCTTGTTTGCTATTTTTCTTATATGATTCTAAGGTGTCATAGTTTTTGTTCAGCTGTCGGGTTTGATTGTTGTCGTAGGACTGTCCAAATACAGATTATATCCTTCGTTTGTCTGTTATGGGGCCGGTGAAGGTCTTGCTATAGTAATGCACCCTAGGAATAGGAAATGGTCTTGCCAGTCATCTAGGAACTAGCATATACCCTTGTTAGTAATCTAGAAGTTGGCAAATGGCTTTGCCAGTGATCTAAGAGCTAGCATATGGCCTTGTCAGTAATCTAGGAACTAGCATATACCCTTGTTAGTAATCTAGAAGTTGGCAAATGGCCTTGCCAGTAATTTAAGAGCTAGCATATGGCCTTGTCAGTAATCTAGGAACTAGCATATGGCCTTGTCAGTAATCTAGGAACTAGCATATGGCCTTGTCAGTAATCTAGGAACTAGCATATACCCTTGTTAGTAATCTAGAAGTTGGCAAATGGCTTTGCCAGTGATCTAAGAGCTAGCATATGGCCTTGTCAGTAATCTGGGAACTAGCATATGACCTTGTCAGTAATCTAGAAGTGGGCAAATGGCTTTGCCAGTGATCTAAGAGCTAGCATATGGCCTTGTCAGTAATCTAGGAACTAGCATATGGCCTTGTCAGTAATCTAGGAACTAGCATATACCCTTGTTAGTAATCTAGAAGTTGGCAAATGGCTTTGCCAGTGATCTAAGAGCTAGCATATGGCCTTGTCAGTAATCTAGGAACTA
Source organism: Macrobrachium nipponense (assembly GCF_015104395.2). NCBI lineage: Eukaryota > Metazoa > Arthropoda > Malacostraca > Decapoda > Palaemonidae > Macrobrachium > Macrobrachium nipponense. Next base: position 37,945,651 of record NC_087212.1, read on the forward strand.
GCATATTGCCTTGTCATAATCTAGGACTAGCATATACCCTTGTTAGTAATCTAGAAGTTGGCAAATGGCTTTGCCAGTGATCTAAGAGCTAGCATATGGCCTTGTCAGTAATCTAGGAACTAGCATATGGCCTTGTCAGTAATCTAGGAACTAGCATATACCTTGTCAGTAATCTAGAAGTTGGCAAATGGCCTTGCCAGTAATCTAAGAGCTAGCATATGGCCTTGTCAGTAATCTAGGAACTAGCATATGGCCTTGTCAGTAATCTAGGAACTAGCATATACCCTTGTTAGTAATCTAGAAGTTGGCAAATGGCCTTGCCAGTAATCTATGAACTAGCATATGGCCTTGTCAGTAATCTAGGAACTAGCATATGGCCTTGTCAGTAATCTAGGAACCAGCATATGGCCTTGTCAGTAATCTAGGAACTAGCATATGGCCTTGTCAGTAATCTAGAAGTTGACAAATGGCCTTGCCAGTAATCTAAGAGCTAGCATATGGCCTTGTCAGTAATCTAGGAACTAGCATATGGCCTTGTCAGTAATCTAGGAACTAGCATATGGCCTTGTCAGTAATCTAGGAACTAGCATATACCCTTGTTAGTAATCTAGAAGTTGGCAAATGGCCTTGCCAGTAATCTAGGAACTAGCATATGCCCTTGTCAGTAATCTAGAAGTTGGCAAATGGCCTTGCCAGTAATCTAGGAACTAGCATATGGCCTTGTCAGTAATCTAGGAACTAGCATATGGCCTTGTCAGTAATCTAGGAACTAGCATATGGCCTTGTCAGTAATCTAGAAGTTGGCAAATGGCCTTGTCAGTAATCTAGGAACTAGCATATGGCCTTGTCAGTAATCTAGGAACTAGCATATACCCTTGTTAGTAATCTAGAAGTTGGCAAATGGCCTTGCCAGTAATCTAGGAACTAGCATATGGCCTTGTCAGTAATCTAGGAACTAGCATATGGCTTTGTCAGTAATCTAGGAACTAGCATATGGCCTTGTCAGTAATCTGGGAACTAGCATATGGCCTTGTCAGTAATCTAGAAGTTGGCAAATGGCCTTGCCAGTAATCTAAGAGCTAGCATATGGCCTTGTCAGTAATCTAGGAACTAGCATATGGCCTTGTCGGTAATCTAGGAACTAGCATATACCCTTGTTAGTAATCTAGAAGTTGGCAAATGGCCTTGCCAGTAATCTATGAACTAGCATATGCCCTTGTCAGTAATCTAGAAGTTGGCAAATGGCCTTGCCAGTAATCTAGGAACTAGCATATGGCCTTGTCAGTAATCTAGAAGTTGGCAAATGAACTTGCCTGTAATCTATGAACTAGCATATGGCCTTGTCAGTAATCTAGAAGTTGGCAAATGACATTGCCAGTAATCTTAGAGCTAACATATGGCCTTGTCAGTAATCATGAAGTTAGGAAATGGTCTTACCTGCTAGTTAAGTGTATCTTAGCTTACCAGACCACTGAGCACCTAGGGCTGGCCTGAAAGAGTAGATATTTTTACGTAGCTAGGAACCAATTGGTTACTTAGCGACGGGACCTATATCTTATTGTGGGATCTGAACCACATTGTATGCGAGAAATGAATATCTAATCACCAGAAATAAATTCCTTTGGTTCCGCATTGGCAGAGCGGGTAACGAACTCGGGCTACCAGATCAATAGGTGAGTACGCAACCCACTCGTCCAATGCGGAACTAGATCTGCTAGTAATATAATTATGATAATGTTTATAGTATTATAATCATTATTATTTTAAGCATAATTTTATTCTCATAGTAATCATTTTCTTTCTTAATTCGTCTCTGGCTGACGTTTCCGTCTCCAAAAGAAAATTAGATAGTTTTTTCTAACTGGATGTGGATGAGGTTTTGGTGTTGGTACTACTGCCTACAGTGTTTCAGGCGTGGTGCACTGTTAACGGTCCTTTGGCCTCTTCCTAATTATCTGTACAGCAACTTTATACTCAGTAAGGGGGTAGGGCCGTTAGTGTTACAGCGTCCCTCCTGCCTATATTACCTTTCTTCCACCCTACTTTTCACCTCCTCGTAACAATTGTTTCAACATCATTTTCAACGCTGAATGACCTCATAGGTTTCAATACTAGGCCTTTTGCCTGAATTTGATATTCCAACACCTTTGTAACTTTACCATGCCCCAATTTTTATTTCTTATGTAAGAACTTAGAGAGGCTTCGGACGAGCATTGAGAGTTACTTTCCAACTGCTTAATATTCTCTCTCTCTACTGTCAGAGATGACCAATCAAATCCGATTCCGTCCAGTATTAACGGAGGAGATGCGGTTCATAGCTAGATAGCCCTGACTAAGGTCCAAAAGAAAGCTCTAACTAATGACTAGAAAGTGGTTTTGCGCCATCGAAGTCGAGGTCAGAAACGTGACCTCAGATACACTGATTGTGTATGGAGTCATTTGATTGCTTACGTACTGTCATTCAGAGCATTTTTGCTATGGAAACTAGAGAGGCTTCTAGATTGAATCATCGTTTTCAAGCATATTTGCTGATAGTCAGTCTGATTATGCGTATTTATATTTACATTTCTCTATTTTTTCACTAAGTAGCTTACATTGATGAATGATATTGTGAGTGTATTGATAATTTTATGTATGTCTCTGAACATGTTTTGACCACTTGCTATATAGTCAAAAGAACATTTCGATGTATATCTGGAATATCTTTAATTGAATATGGGGAGATAGCGATTTCGTATTTGAAATTAAATGTCTTCTTGGATACACCTTAAATATCCAGAAAGGCGTTGTAAAGTTTTTTATTTATTTATTTTTTTTGCCAATATACATTACATTGATACAACAAGTTTGCATGCACGGCGAAAATTATACATCGGCTGAGTTTCTTTCTTTAAAAAAAATACAGCTATGTAATGGGGCGATAGTATTACAAAGTGGTGATTAAACATTGCTAATGTAGCTTTGCGCCTATGTATTGTGGATACCGTTTCTGGGCAATGAAAAGTATTCACCGCTTTTTTGGACATTTAGAAAAGGATATCTAAGTAATTAAGGACCTGTGTTTAGAGACAATTTTTAGCTGTTTTATGTCTTATCATTTTTTCAAAGCTTGTCAGAGAAAGAGAAAGAGCGCGGTGAATGATTCAGGCCTGAATAATTTTTTAGAAAGTGGCTGTCTCACTCTATTCCACACTATTATTATTATTACAGTTAACCTCAAAAGATTCTTTGACATTTTGTACTTACCGTAATCTCTGTTTCGTTCTACACGCGTCGGATGATGTTGGAGAAAATAAATAAACATTTAATGTTGTCCAATAAAAGCTGTTTGCCTTCCTGGATTGTGCAACTGTTTGGTAATAAAGCAAGAAGGAAAATGTTATTTCCAATCGACTATTTGTTTAAGGAGATATCTCGAATCGATAAGACATCTTTCCTGTATAGTATTGACGAAACTTTTGGCTGACGTCTGGCCAGCGAAATTTGCCATTTCTTGTCGTCTATTGTGCAAGGACAGATACCCCAATATGAAATCGGTTCCATTAGACAGCTTTCCGGTTACGTAGGTGAAAGTCAGCACCCATAAAAAACAAACGAAACAAATCAAGTGGTGTTTACTTGTTATCGTTCGTACGCAACAAACACAAGTCCCGAAGGTGCTGTGAATGGACGATAGTATAAGAAACATTTTTCTTGTCAGACACGTTATATGTCATTGTCTGCCATAAGGCTTAGTCCTATGTACGGCTGTCACACTATCCTGTAAGGGGGTATGTACAGGGTATGTCCGGGAACAATACCACCCATACCAATGTAATGCGTTGTACTTTTAACTTTGACCTTCGGGATCCGACTTTAGAGGATAAGTTTGCCTGAAAAAATATATATATATCTATATATATATATATATATATATATATATATATATATATATATATATATATATATATATATATATTTCTTATTTTCCATTTTATTCATGAAAGTTAGGTTTATCTGAGATGTATTTTTGCAGTTGTATTTATGAGTTTTGAAAAAAATTCTTTGTCACTAACACCACGTCGTCGTCGTCGTCGTCGTCGTCTCTCTCTCTCTCTCTCTCTCTCTCTCTCTCTCTCTCTCTCTCTCTCTCTCTCTCTTTTATTAAGTACTGAGAGTCAGTTATGTTACTAGTAGTTGCGAGTTACACCAGCTAACTGTAAATATATCTTTTCAGGAGTAAGAAAGTTCCTGTTTAGCCTCATGTATTCTATCATATTTATAAAGATAAATTATGTTTGGATTCCTTACTTTCATTTGGGATGATAAACTGTGACAGGTGAAGATATGCTGGTAAAATACTTTCAAGTTCCACCTTTCTGTAATTCAATAGATCTTTAAGACACGACATTACTGTTTATATGAGGTTTGCTTATACATACATACATATTTTTACTACGCATTTCAGGGACCGTAAGTCATCGTTTTTCTCAAATATCTTTCAAACTAATCATTTGATCGAAATGGTACTTTTAACACAGTATACAAGACACCTCGCCCTGATTTTTGGTATTGTAGCTCATTGTCATATGGTGTTAGTTAAGGCATTTACTCTTGACTTTTTAAAGGTAAAGTCGTTTCAGTCAATAGGAGTCATTTACAGATTCGAACGTCTGCTATCCCCCATCCTTCCCTCTCCATCACTCCCTCCCTCCCTCCCTCCCTCTCTATCTCTCACTCTTTCTTGATCGCTGTTTTTCTCATTTCTCCCCCGCCCCCACCCACCCACAATACCGCCATGTAATTACAATATGGAATGAAATATCGTTTTTCATTATATTTTTTAATACCATCAGATACTTGGAGAGTTCATATGAAGAGGATAGGGAGGTTTGACATAATGATCATAATAATGGTTTTTTCCCAATGTATTTGTTTATAGTATCCTTGGCGTGTCAGGTAATACCGTAATGCTAAGGGGTTGTCTGTTGGCTGCAGCACCCGCATTGTAAGTATTCACTGCGTCATTGATGAAGACGGATTTTTCATCGTTGTCATGGCCGCCATGTTACCTTGTCTGCGTCGTTGCAGAATTGCATTTGCAATACGACTCCAAACCTTATAAAAAATGGAGAAAGCTAACAGTAGATTAAGGATCAATCTCCATAGGTAAGTGAGGCGGTCCAGAGCCCTCGAGGGTGAATACTGGTCCACGGATAATATCCACAAACCTGTAGATCCCGTAATTATCAACATCGACTGTGACAACGAGGATGATTCGTTCCTTGATAGTGACGAAGACTGTGAATTAAATTCCTGTGATATTCTCAGTTGTTTTCATTTCTTTTCAACCTATGATAATACTTAATACACGAGAGAGAGAGAGAGAGAGAGAGAGAGAGAGAGAGAGAGAGAGAGAGAGACCGATTTCATCATTCCTTTAGAACCCTAAATAGTATAGTGTTAATTATCATTCTAGGTTATCGGTTAAACTATGTGATTTAATTTTGGTTACATGATTGTCACGGGGTAATAATAAAGTAAAACATCTCGATTTTCTTTAAGATGCATTTGTGAACTAAGGTAGACTTGAGAATTCCTCAATAGTTATTGAGTATATATAGCACAATGCCATATGTGTGTTGCTTTGATGGCTAAAAATATAGGGATAAATAGTCTATAAATGAAACAAAATATCACTTGGGAAAGTGTTTAGATCAAATAACATATTCATTTTCATTTTTATATACTCATTCAAAATCATTCAAATTCATAAGCAACAAGTATATTCAGATTATATAAGTGATGAAATCTATTGACAAATATATATCACCAGCATTTTTGGTTTGTTGCCGTCAAGGAATAAAAATCGAGCGACTCTTCAGTTACGACAGTTTGCGATGTGGCAAAATAGTAGATACAAACTTGTGAAAGACACAAGAAAATAGATTTCTTAACTGATTATGAATGAGGCGAAAACTGGATGCCGTCTGAAAAGAACCTGTTTGGTGAATACCTGAAAATAGGGTAATAGGTAACACTTACATTAATGATAATTAATATTCAAGAGGCATGAAACTCAACTCATTCACTAAACTCAGTACGATACAAGAATTGCATCCTTATTACTGCCGTTAGATTAGTAGAAACGAAATTGTAGTGTGATATGAATAGAGAAACACGCTTATATTATGTAAGGATTCCCCCCCCCCCCCCCCCCAAATTATACCCATTTTCCATTTTTTTTCCTTTACGGCAATTCACCTGCTGAGCATCAAGGAAGTAGACAAAGCTCCTCCTACTTGGGGGTTCTCGGGCATTCCATTGAGGAGTGAGAGATGTGTATTTCTGGTGATAGAAATTCACTCTCGACGTGGTTCGGAAGTCACGTAAAGCCGTTGGTCCCGTTGCTGAATAACCACTGGTTCCATGCAACGTAAAAACACCATACAAACAAACAATCCTATTTGGGGGATTTAGGGGAAGTGAGGAGACCTTGGTGAACAGGGTGACGGTCATACGCTCTTTACTAAGCCTACTCCTGTTTATATAATTTAAGAAAATACAATTAAAATAGATTAAATGAACACAGATTCTACAAAAACCAACATATTTATTGCATTCAAGTTAACTTAATATAATAGAATAGGCAGGAAAGGGACGGGGGGAGACGACGGGAAGGCCAGGATACTGGGTTGAGGGAGGGATGAGGAGGAAAATGGTAAGGGAGGGAGGGAGGTAGGGAGGAACGGAAGGGGAGTAAAGCACGTTCGAAAGCATAGGTTGGCAATGCTTGGCAACACCTTGTAAGTCAAGGGTAAACGCCATATCTAACACCATTTGTCAATGCACTATATTACCAAAGATTAGGACGAAGTTTCTTGTTCACTACCATTTTGATCATATAATTAGTTAGAAAGATATTCGACAAAAACTATGACTCGCGGTCCCTGTAATGAATAGTTTATTGATAAACGCTCCAAGAAGAGGTCCGTTGGAGGACGAGACTGTTCGGCGTTTCTAAGAAAAACTATTTTCATTTTCCTATGTCGAATACAATATTGAATTCACATATCTTCGTGCCTAAGTACTATACATACATACATACATACATATATAAAATATATATATATATATATACATATATATATATATATACGTATATATCTACATATATATGTATCTGTGTGTGTGTGTATATATATATATATATATATATATATATATATATATATATATATATATTGTATATATATATATCGCTCTTAATAGTAAATTTCCGCAACACCGCATTGAAACCGACTATGGGTAACTCTATGTGTATATCATTTAAGGCATTATTGAATTATATAAGGGGTTCTTTCCATTGTCATTAACGGAGGTGGGGGAGAAAAAATCTTATAGGGAATTAATCATATATGTATATGTATATATATGTATATATATATATATATATATATATGTAGTATATATATATATATATATATATATATATATATATATATACAGAAGATTGAAACTCTAATGTTTTCATACATTCATACATATATAAATACTTACACGAAGTTTGTAAATAAGTAAAACCTATCCACCGCATAGGTGTGCTACCTTTGTCGCTAGGTATTAGGTAGAGTTCCCGGGATTCTAACACTTGAAAGGTATAAATCGCCTCGACTCGAGCCGCGGAGAAAGGCAGCGAACGCAGCAAGTGTCTCTGTACAACGTCCGTCAGCCTTTTCATGTCACTCTCAGTATTTATTAGGCCGCTGGAATTGGACAGGTAGATAGAGAGAGAGAGAGAGAGAGAGAGGTGTTGTTTTCTTGTCGGTGTGACTGGAAGGCAGGTAGTACTCATAAATCAATGGACAAGTGTAACAGGTGTCTTACCTTTTTATATCTTGATTTAGAACCTAAATAGTTTTTGGATTATATATATTATATATATGGTATATCTATATATATATATATGTAAATATATATATAATGTTAATCTTATAATCATATAGATATAGATTATTTATATTATATATATTCTATTAGATAATAATAGATATATATATAATTTAATATATATTTTACATACATATATTATTATTCCAATATTATATAATATCTATATATATACATATATCTTGATTTTATAACCTGAAATAGATTGATAATCTATTATATATATAATTATTAGATAATATTATATTTTATATGTGTGTATATATATATATATATATATATATATATATATATATATAATTATTATGATTGATATAAATTATTCGAGCTTCAAATGTCCTTTTAATATCTTAAGTCGCCTTATACCTCGGAAGTCATATATTTTCATATATGTAAACCGATGGGGGATTTTTTTAGTTGACAGTGATAATAATTTCGTCCCTTCTTGGGATCGAACCACCGTCCAGTGGACGGGGACGAGATCAGTGACGTTAGCGAGGTAGAGCGAATTAGATATGAAATGAAATTTTGTGCTAAATAAATAAATATATATATATATATATATCTATATATGATAGCTATACATACATATTACGTAGAATTATATACACACACACACACACACACACACATATATATTATTATATTATATATATAATTATATAGTATTATGTATTATATATATTGTATATAATATATAAATCGCCGTGAATGACATTGCTAGTTCATGCCCCTTTTGAAAACAACTGACGTGTCTATCAGTACACACCTGGTTGGTAACAGGCTGAGCAACGACTTGCGGACCTTGGTAATGCAAGCCGTTTGCTGTACGTGTGAGCTGCATATATCTCTCTTGTTGTTTAATAACTTGAGCCTCGGGCATTTTATTGAGTTGTTAGAGATGTGTATTTCTGGTGATAGAAGTTCACTTTCGACGTGGTTCGGAAGTCACGTAAAGCCGTTGGTCCCGTTGCTGAATAACCTCTGGTTCTATGCAACGTAAAAGCACCATACAAATAAACAATAACTTGATCAATGAAGTGATGTAAAATGTCGGGGAAAATTCATTAAATGTAGATGCAAATTCGACTAATAAGAAAAAGTGGGATATTAAAAACGATCCCCCCATAACTGTACGATTTCTTCGCATGTTTTGGATACGATGTTTTGGATAGGCTTCTCGCTCCAAATCCGGAAGTCCAAATGGAAGAGCATATATATATATATAAACTCATACATGCATACATAAACACATCCGTACATACTTGCCTGCATATTCAAGTTTATGCGTCCCCCCTTTTTTTTAACCAGTTAGAATTGAAAATTATATATATGACAAATATATTCTCGTATTGTTAAGTGCCTTGGTGATGATTGTAATTGTATATTTTTTATTATCATACTTAGAAAGGCAGGGCATCAATGATCATAAAGTATTTTTAAAAAGTAAATTAACATGGATATGTACAGGTACTCATTGCAGTTGTTGTTGTTATGCTATCTTTATGACTTCTACCAAGGTTACTATAATCATACACGCACACACTTGTACTGCTATCGGGGGTGCACACACAGAACAATTATATATATTATGTATATAATATATATTATATATACTATATATATAATTAGATATTATATATCATTTAATCAGATATTTTATTACTAAATGCCAGTAGGAATCTTTGCGCATTCCATTTTTTCCATTAAACATATATCACTAAGCTCACTTGAGCGCAGTTTGCAGTAATAATTTTCTTATGCGCAATTGAAATTGATCTTGTTTAAATCTTTTGTAGATTATCACAAGCATCTTGAGGCAACGTGAATTAAGTCCGAGGGAATAGGGGAACACTGAGGGAGTGAAATACCAGACTTTCCCCTTACAAGGGTAAGCTTATAGACGTATAATAGTTATTGATATAGATTTGGGTAAATAGATTTTACTATACATGCGATAAACCCAGATGATTTGATATCTCGATTAGTGATTACGAGATAAACATACTTTTATGGTGCCGACATATGTACCTGTTATTAGATCTGTGTCTGCTAATTATTTAATGTTTTATGATTTTTTTTTTTAGTTTTTATGATCAGTAACCATCCTATGTTGATCCTTTTAAGTGGACTGGCTTATTTTCGCCAGGATTTATCAATCTGTTCTTATCAGATCGCAAAAAAATTTTTACACTTGATATTGTATCTGCATCATAGCTCTTTTGTCGTCCGTATATACATCAAAATATGTTTTCCTTTTTCGGTGTTTAGATAGATATTTAGCAACAAAATCTCTCGCCTTGAGAAAAGGCTCAAGTAATTGTCTAGTTTACTTCACGTTTTGTCAGTTACTCACGACCTTTTATTATTATTCCTGTTTTTGGTATAATAATAACGGTGTCAGCAAAATCTGCCGTATTTCTTCTTTGTGGCATTTTTAGGAGTGGTGCTCACGGGAGCATCTCCAAAAGATTCCAGTGCATTTGTCTTTATCCAAGTTTCCTAAAGGATTTAAAATTTCTGTATGGTGATTAATAAATGATAATTGCATGAGTGACCATCGCTTTTTGGATGAGGAAGATTATTTAATAAATCAAGTCAAATTATGTTCCGTGATGTTCATAACTTAACTAAAGCAACACGTTCGCAACCAACTGACGCGGTGTGTTTAGGAATGAGCAGCCTCTGGTCAGGTGACTTTCCAGCCTAGTTCTCCCACCCCTCCTGCGAGTATCGCCTGGAGGAGGCGGTGATGGTGTATTAACACCGTGCCTCCCGCAGCGTTTGTTTATAGTGTAACTAACTTCTATTAATTTAAATCGACGCCCTTAAGGGCTGGACACCACTTGGGCTCATAGTCTCATTCTCATAACTTTCTTCGGAACTGTGAACATGACCTTTCGCCCGAGATCTTCTTGTATTTTGTATTTTGTTAAAGGGCATTTTGTGGTACGTGTGGTTATGACTAGATAATAATGGCAAACTTGGTATTGCTTCTGCTAATATTTATGAATGAATGATTGCATCGTTTTTTGTTAAAGGTTACTGCTGCTTCGATAGCCGTTGTGAGGCTCATTACTTATATTCAAGAAAAGTAAAAAAAAATCCGTTGACTAAGAATAAGGATATATCCGTAGAAAAAGAAATGGTATAGTATGCTATGAGACATTTTTATTGAAGGTAAAGTGCACCACTGTTAATATACGTAGGTATCACTAATTTAGCATAAGTGAAATACACATTATCAATAATTGTTATGGGTGATAGAGGATTCGTTTGTCAGAGGAAAATTTTTTTTGCCATGTTTCTATCGAGTAGAATCATGAGATAAAGTTGGCAACGTTGGTACAATGGAATTTACTATACCCTAACTGGGCCCAAGAACTCATACTCGGGAACCAAACCCAGGACATCCCCATCGTATGACGAACATACTACCCTCTGGACCACAATACACAAGACTTAGCAGTGAGACTTCACAGACTCCTGCCAATAAAACGGGAGTGAATTTTTCAATGCATTTTTCTGTACTTCAGTATTGTTAGTTATAGTACAACTGAACAGAGAATAGACACTTAAATTTTCAAGCTGAAAGAATGCTTTTTGACCTCTTTGTTTGCAGTTTGCGCCCAGGCTATGTTTAGTCTCGGGTTGTGAGACGCTAGTTGAAACAGTAAAAAAAAAAAAAAAAAAAAAAGGTCAATTAGGTAATGAACGAATAAAGCAGCGCACAAGCGTCATTTTTAATTCGTTGCTGCATATGTTCAACATAAATACACACTTTGTGCCTTTTCAAAGGCGATGAGGGAAATTGCGTTAATATATGATATGGTTCTGCAGTGAAGGAATATGCGGAGAATGAAAATAATTAATTGAACTTGAGAGTGATTTTTGTCGTGTTTTTCTCTGCAGCCATCTCCAATTACATGAAATGGTTAATTTTAATTACACACACACACACACACACGTATTTATGTACGCTATATGTATGATATATATATATATATATATATATATATATATATATATATATATATATATATATATATATATATATATATATATATATATGCTTAAAAATCACAGTAGATGCACGTGACTTCATTAAATAAGCGAATACCACAGGAAAATGATTGTCAGAAATCCAAGCGCTTTCATCTTTACTAAGACATTGTCAAGGAACGAAAACGCTTGGATTTCTGACTATCATTTTCCTGTGTATTCACTTATATATATATATATATATATATATATATATATATATATATATATATATATATATATATGTAGTAAGAGGAGTGAGTGCAAATCAGTGTACGCTCAATCATTAAGTGGAAGTGAAGACAAAGGTACAGGGCTACGGACCACTGCCAACAAGAAGAATTTATTAGGGTCCATGTGCTGTGTCCCTTTTCGGCAATAACAATGATGGGTCTGCGGTAATATTGACCAGTTGACGCGGAGGGAGTTAATCTTTGTATAGCTGCCGCAGCTGCCTTGGGTTGCTGCTGCTGCTGCTGCTGCTCTCTCTCTCTCTCTCTCTCCTCCTGCTCTCGGCCTCCTCGTCTCTCTCTCTCTCTCTCTCTCTCTCTCTCTCGCTTCCTCGCGTCATAAACACATGCATATGATACATATTTTGACAAATTGCTACCATATTTTTGTCGGTAATTTTTCATAATAAAGTCATGAAACTAGGATCTTGCTTATATTTTGAAAAATATGAAATTTAGTGCTTTCTTTATTATGTGAAGGCCAGCTTTTGTTGTAAAAAGACCATGCAAATTAAAAACTTTTTTTATTTCATGAATTATTGTCAAATTAGAATCTCATTTGCAATATGTATCAACATTTTGGTCCCATTTTGCATTGAGAAGTCCAGCCAAAATAGGACTTCTTTGCATTCTGAATTACAGGCAAATTAGAACCTATTCTGCATTGCTAACCTACGTTAGGCACTAATTAAATTAGGAACTTCTCTGAGTTGTAAAATCCACTCGCATTAAACCCCTTTAAAACTAGAAGCATTGATATAGTTGGAAGATCAACCACATTCCGTGACCTATGCATTTTTCGAGTTTCCCTGTGAATAATCAGGATTCAAATAAAGAGCTATAAAAACATGCTGCTTAGACCAAATGTGTATATATATATATATATATATATATATATATATAATATATATATATAATACATATGGTCCAATCAGCATGTTTTTTATAGCTGTATTACTCCCAGGGAAACTAAAAATGCATAGGTGCCTGATCCTCCAACTATATCAATTATATATACTACATATATATATATATATATATATATATATATATATATATATATATATATGTAATATAGAGAGAGAAAAAATTTGTTTGTCTCGTCATGGTCTAGTGGTTAGAACACCGACAAGATGTTCTAAACTCCAATACCAAACCCCTGGAGACTATAGATTTTAGTCACGTATAGTTAAAACTGAAACCCTTAATGATGTACCGGGTATTAACGTACCTAGGTGGCTCATAAGTCATAACTAGTGATTCGCGTGGTTAATGTTAATGATTTCTACAATTAATCGCTGAAAAACTTACTTATTCTGTTGTCGTCGATACTCTTGAGGTTTTGATATCAGGCGTTTTCATGCTGGGATCAGAATTTTCCCTGTACAGTATTCAACATATGAGTTTAGCCCATTGCACCAATACTCATTGTATGGATCCGTTTACGATGGATGTTTGCAGTACATTATTGAAGATTTACCCTATGAGGAGTACCTACTTCTGGTTTGTTGTGAAAGTTCTTCAGTGGGGGTTATATCAAGATTTTATGATAATGCTAATATTGTGTTTAGATTATAACTGAATGTTTACTTCTGCAGCTCAGAGCATGAAAGATTGCGAATTGCCCTGACTTGTAGTTTCAGCCTATTTGGCGCTGATTTAGTAAGTTGATTTTTATATGGGATTAACAATTTCCAGCAAGTTAAACCAGTTATCAGAAGCCATTGTCCTCTGTCAGTATTTGTCGTTCTTAGAACTACTAATTCTGTTCAGCTTGTTCAGATAGACAAGTCGGTGGATGTTTGATGATCCAAGAATTCTATGAGAAAGTGTCCTGTCTCTGGAAAGTGGGCCATTTTACTCATACACCTCCTCTGGGTGTTCATAATTTACCACTTTATTGTCTTCGCCTTAGCCAAGGTAAATAAGATCTTATCCCGCCTTATATATCCCTGACCAGTAAGACCTATATAACATTATATAACCTTTATAGCCCCCCCCCCCCCCCCCCCCTAAGGTCCCGAACAAACTCCCGGTTAGTGGGTGAGCACAACCCCTCAATCCAGTGTTCGGCAATTGTCATTTTACGATCTGCCTTTACAAACGGTCGTTGTCGTTTGCGCCCTGGTTAGACTTCGCTGTTAACAGGGAATCATACAGACTCTCTCTCTCTCTCTCTCTCTCTCTCTCTCTCTCTCTCTCTCTCTCTCTCCCTATGTCCAGTCCCTCATGAATGGTGCTGGTAAATGGGTAAATGCAGCAATGTTTTGTGTAAATAATCGAGATTTAAATGAAACTTTCGAACTACCATTGGTTGTAGGCTAAAGGCTAATTTTTTTGTAGGGATGCGACTAAAGTTGATATGTCATCGTAGGAAGTGTTCATTATCATTAGCATGTTGCTGGTAATCTGAATTATTATCAAAATTCGTTGAAATTTTCCTACTTTTACCAAAAGAGTGATATATATATATATATATTATTACATCGCAGTGATTCATATAAATTATTCGAGCTACAAATGTCCTTTAATATATAATTCGCTCTACCTCGGAATCAATATATTTTCATATATGTAAACCGAAGGGGAATTTTTTAGTTGATAATAATTTCGATCTCTCGTGGGTAGAGCATACTAGATATTAAGGGACATTTGTAGCTCGAATAACATATATATATATATATATATTATATCATCCATTCCACCATTCATTTTATCCCTTTAGAGATGGTGCCTCCAAAAGGTGATATCCTTCTGGTTCCCAGGCAGTCTTTTTGAAATGATATTTCAGGTTTAGGAAGTAGGGCTTCAATTTAATTTCTAAACCAGCAGAAGCAGTATGGCACCGAACGAAACGTACCCTATCCTGGTTTGCCTTTGAATTGAACCCAGAACCTTTAGGATAATTTTTAAAATTATATTTAAATCGTTTAAATCCAAATAAGGACTAGACTATATTCACATCACGGGCGCAGGTGTAGCGTTTATCGATGAAATAGATAATGGTTGGTGTGCAAGAGAAGTTTTATCCATCTAATTCCTACTAGAATATCAAGGTTTGAAAAAGCAAAATCGTAGGAAGATTCCAGTGTGTACCTTCACATACATAGAACATGTGTGTATGATTACACATACATAAGTAGGATTTATTTACACAGTAAGCTGTATTCTTCATAGTGTAGGCGCCGAGAAATAAAACAGTAATGGATCTGCATTTAACCTTTAGCTGCTTTATCAAGATTGACCTAATTATACATAAATATTTCAGAAATTATCCTCTTAATTTGTCTGATCAGTCAGTTTAAAAGTGAATGGCACCATGGCGGAAGTGAATTGGACTCCCTGGCACTGCTACCTTAGGAATTATTAGCGGTTCGGTATACTGAGGTACTGGTGATCTAAGACAAAGGGTTGTGAACTCCCTGGTGCGAGGAAATCCCTCTGAATGGCAGATGAGCCTCTTCCAATAGAGGCTAATAGGAGTGACATGTGTCAAATAACTGATACTGTCTGTATACTGCTTTCGTAGGATGTTCCAGTAACATATAATACAAATACATAGCTGCCATAGGAAGAAAATGGTAGTGGACCCATAGTGGGAAGA
>NC_087212.1:37968954-37971454 GCF_015104395.2 Macrobrachium nipponense
ACACACTTGAACATTATATGTGGTCCAGAGTCGCCGTTGGATCTAATGTTTATGTTGTACCTGCAAATAAGAACCCATGCTGGATATTCACGACTCTACTTGGGAAAGTAATGCATGAAATAAGACGTGATTTTTTGTAGGTAATATGAATGCAAACGGAGCTGCAAGGGCTAAGAATAGAATAATGGAAAAGTGGATGATTTTATGAGTCGGTATGAAACTATTCTTTAAGAATAAATGAACATTGATAATTGTATTTTTAGACATTTGTTGTGAAAGATATATATATTCCGACATTCTTATGGCGTTCCCTTGTTCATTTAGTCTCTTTCTTATTTTCAGACTTTTTTTTTTTTTTAACCTAAGCATTTCTGTATATGGAAACTTACTTTGCAGTTCATGCCTTATTGAATCGGTTCCGTATGAATGTTTTCATATTGAGAATTATATAGTAATAATAATGGTTCCAGGAGAAAAATTCTCTTAAGAGAAATTTTTGTTCTTACATTCTCTGTTTGGAATAATTTGAGGGTACCTGATTCGGATGTTGGGATTCGAATAATCTGCAATTACTTGGATAATTTTGTAATAATCTTAAAGTTTTATTTTTGTGTGAACAGTTTGTAATCATCTCTGTTCCTATCCTTTTGTGATGATTTTCTAATCATCTGCGTTCACTTTTGTGTGAAATTTTTTGATAAGCCCTGTGTTTACTTTTGTGTTATCAATCAGTTACCAAACTGATATTTATCCAGACTTATAGGCAACGAGAAAATTTATTTTCGTGTTTCACCAGAGTTGTTGGTTGTTCCTCCCCAGCAAATTGTTAAAACTTGCCTGTAAAGGAGGGAACTTCATTGGTTTCAAGAAATTTGAAATATAATAAACATCTTCAAGTAATGATGACATATTCTCGCTCTTTTAGGGGAGTAGTGTCGTCGGTTCACCTCATGCGGTGCACTGTAGACGTTACTTGAGATTCATCGCAGAGCCCCTTCAGTTCCTAGCTGCAAACCCTTCCATTACTTTTACTGTAACTCCTTTCTTATTATCTTTCTTGCATCTTATTTCCACACTCTCCTAACAAGTGTTTGGTCGTATGGTCTTTTGTTGCTATGTGTCCGTTCTTTGGTTTATTTAGTTATTTTTTGCCGTTCTTTTGTCGTTATTTGGTAGTTCTTGGGTCGTTCTTTTGTCGTTCTTTTTATTTTTGTTTTTCACTACTAAAGTAGTATTAAAATTTTTTACGTTATTGTATATAAATGATTTCCAGTATAATTTTCAAACCTTTACTCTCAAATCCCACCAGCAGCGCTGAATGAACTCGTTCCACATTATTTTTAGTTGCGTTAAACTCAGCTCCCTAAGCCGTAAGAAAGAGCACCAACAGACAGACGCAGTCGCCACCGAACTCTTACAATCAGAGAAAGAGCATGGCAGAGAGAGAGAGAGAGAGAGATAGAGAGAGAGAGAGAGAGAGAGAAATCTTGAAAAGGGGGAGGGGAGGGAGAAAGGAAGGCAGCAGCCGAGCACAGCAGAGGCAAGATGTGGGTTGAGGGTCAGGCGTAATGTAGCATATATTTCAGGATCGGATTAAGGTCGTCAGTACCCGGCTGCCGGGGGATCTGGGCTAAGCCGCTCTTGATACCCTAACACCAAACAGTGTACACAAAAGGCGGCCCAGCCCGATTTCCCCGCATCTTAGCGATCTCATCTTCGGAGGCTTGGCTAATTATCCTCCGGGTTTATTTGGATTATTTGCCCCTTTTGTTTCGTCCCTTCCTTCCTGCATCTTCGTCGTTGGTGTTTCCGCGAGGAAATGTTGCATGAAGTGCTTCTTCTTCTTCTTCTTTTTCTTCTTGATTATATGTGATACTGAAATGTATGTAATAACCATTTTTAATGAAAAAAGAATTTGACCTCTTCTTCTTCTTCTTCTTCTTCTTATCTCTATGTTTATTGGTTAGGACTCTATTCATGTCTCATCAAATATTATTCCGTCTAGTTTGTCTCCTCGTTTTTGCTCTCTCTCTCTCTCTCTCTCTCTCTCTCTCTCTCTCTCTCTCTCTCTCTCTCTCATATATAATTTTTTATTTTATTTTTTCATGCGAGGAATATGATGTTTATATACCTTCTCTATTTATTTACCCAGAAAAGATGTACTATATAAACGTCGTATCGTATTTCAGTATACAGGAAGAATCAATGTAAATGTTCTTGGCCTAATTTACTGTGCTGTCGTTACTTACACGTATGCTTCACCAGAGGATAAAAGATCTAATTGCCGGAAAAGGTATTTATGATAGATGATGGAAGCTAACGTTTTCATGCAAGGTCAAAGATGTTTGGTTATTGCAGATTTTTTTACCAAATCATTATCTTTGTCATGAAGGAACTAAGAGTAATATAATAATAACAACAATAGTTGCACTAGTCTTGAAATGGAGGAACAAATCCACAGTTATGCATGGGTACATATATTTAAAAATACAGAGCTTTC
>NC_087212.1:37978954-37991454 GCF_015104395.2 Macrobrachium nipponense
AATATGTCTGTATATATATATATATATATATATATATATATATATATATATATATATATATATGTGTGTGTGTGTGTGTGTGTGTGTGTGTGTGTGTGTATGTGTATGGTTTGGGTCACCTGGAGGGCAGAGCCTTCCTGTTCTGAGTAAATCTGTAATGATAAGGTTTTAGTGTTCATTCACATCGTTCTGTTAACTGGATAAAGCACCAACCTTGCAAATGCGATCCCAGTGCGTTACCAATGCAAGGAATGTGACAGGTTGGTAAAAAGAACAACTGGATTATATCAACGTCGTAAGTGAGAGAATATCAAGAAAAAGGCCAACAAAATCAAAAGTATTCGACGAATAAAGTTCTTGATTCAGCAACATCATTTATGTGTGGGTTCAATAGCCACTTTCTAACGAAGGGAACTCGTTAATAACGAAAGGAAAAATAGCCGACTATGTATATTTGTAAAACTCGATAGTGACCAAAACGAATGAAAAATTAGGAAATACTTGCACGCCATCGTGTATGGGTTAGTATTATTGTATATATATACGTGTCTTAATCTGTTAGTGAGAGAGAGGGACTGTTTCTATTCTCGATTTTGCTGGACTCTCTCTCTCTCTCTCTCTCTCTCTCTCTCTCTCTCTCTCTCTCTGACAGTGACACAAACAAATACGTCAAGGGGACCTCCTTAGAATCCCTAAGTATCTGGGTTAGGAAACCTGTTATTTTGCCATGTCAGGGACGCCAGGTAATGTGACCTACCGTGTAGTAGCCTCATTGAACTTCTCTTGTACTTTCTGTAGACCCTTTAGAACCCCCTTTGTGGAAAATCTTAAATTTTTTTTTATCAGTGAAAACCCCACGCTTAGCGTAAGGTACGTCATAACACGTATTCGAAGCCGGTTAAGTTAATCTGTCAATCACAAGATCTCTTCATTCTTACTTTTTTATCAACTTTTTTTATGACTTCTGTAGATAGGATCTAGTCGCCGCGGCGCGGGCTCCTTTCTGCGATATTTCGGAATCATGAGCGGATTTTATGTGATGTCTTTACGACACGTTCGTCACAGGCCTCAAAAGCTTTACTTTGGCCTCCTCTGGCGATTTTCGTTCCATCTCCTCTATCGTCATTATATTCTCTCATTTCATTTCACTGTGAGAGAATGGTTGCCATCCTTCTTTCTTATTTATTCATTTTGTATTTAATCATTAAACCTTCCTTGCCTGTAATTGTATTGAATATTACCTAAATCTTGGTCCTTCGTGAGGTGTTCAGTTAACCGTCAGATAACCTTAATTTTATCTGCTTTCATTAACTAACATTAAATTCCTTAAATATTCTTAAATGTTTTCAACCAGCGTTTTCTTTTTTCCGAATATATATACATTCATACATACATATATATATATATATATATATATATATATATATATATATATATATATATATATATATATACATGTATTCATTTTTCAGTAACTAAGCCCTAAGCATTTAAAAAAATGATTTTACTGTTTATTGTTCATGTTTAGTCTCACGAGCCTACGTACATTACAAAGCTGTTTTTTTTTTAAATCTATTTAAATATCTTTCGACGTAGAGATTTAGCGTACCTTTTGAATTCTTTTTTTAAATTCTTTTATTTTTGTGAAGTAAACGGGGCAGACAGGATGGATTAAATTTACCATTGGTAAAAACCAACAGTACCACCTCCAAGAAAGTGGAGCCATTGCACTTCTCTGAAATCCCAACACTCACCTTGTATGAATTGGGAAACAGAGGAAAGCTTAGAATTTCTAATATTTGAACGGAATGTCCGTGATGCTTAACCATCGTGAAAGACTTGAATTTGTTATTGTGGTTGTAATACCATTACGAAACTCATGTTCCTAGTATGTGCAAATTTATTCTATTCTGGCGTGACCTGTCCATACCTTGATTGTCAAGTAACTGCGTTTGTTTGACAGTAGTGGTAATCTTAGCTCGAACAATTTGTTTGGCAGTATTGTATTGGTGAAGAAATCCACAATAGCGTAAACGTAAATATATATTAAAAACATATTAAAAAAATATACATAAGGAACAAGAGCTTTCGAAACCTGCTCGATTCTCCTTCTCAGACTGAGAAGGAGAATCGAGCAGGTTCTCGAAAGATCTTCTTTGCTTATATGGGTTTTATATATATTTTCATTTATGCCAATGTGGATTTCTTCACCATTTTAGTGACTCGTGCTATTATGAGATTTTTATGGATATTGGTAATCTTAGTTCGAATTGAGGTTGTTTGACAGTAATGGTGAGCTTAGCACGAACTGTGTTTGCTTGGCAATAATGGTAATCTTATGTCAAACTGTGTTTGCTTGACAGAAATGGTAATCTTAGCCTGAACTGAGTTTGTTTGGCGATATTGGTAATAATCTTAGCTCATCACAGATATATCAAGAAAATCAGCATAGATTTCACGATTATTGGACATGTTAATGGAAAGCATGCAGCATGCAAATTAAAACTGAATTTTGTGTTAGGCCATGATTATGTAAGTTAGGAATAACGGTATATTTTATAAGCGGTAGATATATGTATAGATGTCTTAAGAAGAGTTTATTTCCCAACATAGCCATTTCTAAGGAATAATCCATTTAACACTACCAGGATTGACTTATGATACACATATTGTCTGTTGTCTTTAGGAAAGTACATTTCTCAACATAGACATTTTGAAGGAATAATCCATTCAGCTATACCAGGATTGAATTATAATAGGCGTATTTATGGATGTTCTAAGGACAGTATATTTCCCTACATGAATATTTTTAAGGAATAATCCATTTGATATTACTAGGATTGAATGATGATAGATATATTTAATGTTTTCTTAAATGTAGATTTCCCGATATACTTTTAAGGTATAATCCAAATAACAATACCAGGATTGAATTACGAATCTACAAGCGAAAAGCTGGTTGAAATCGTGTCTTTCTTCCGATAGTTATGTCATCATTATAACACCCAGGATTCGTGTATAACACCGTACACCCAGCGATCGGCTATAACACATACACACACTAGCGACCCCAGCACCATCCACGTACACACACACAAACACACCAGCGACCACAGCACCGTCCACGTATACACACAGACACACACAGACACTAGCGACTGCATCAGCAGCGTACACAGACACACACACCAGCGACCGCAGCCGCGTCCACACACACAGACACACACACACACACACACACACACCTTCAGATAACGCAGCCGATGTACAAACAGGAACACCGTCGCTGTGCTGTACAGAAGGCACGTACTCTTGAGAGGACCCCGGTGGTGTATTTTAACGATAACATCACCTCCCTTTACCCAACGTCCTTAGCCTCATTAGGGAAGCTAGACACTTGGCAAGTGACGTCAGCACAGCGTGACACTTTGCAACTTAAGGGGATGTTATTGAGTTATTTCTTGGAAGCTCTTTTACCTTCCTTGTTTGCTTTGATCTCTCTTTCTCTTTCTTCCGTTCTCTCAGTTCGTGTGTACACACACACACACACACACCACACACATATATATATATATATATATATATATATATATATATATATATATATATATAATATGTTGAAATGCATTGTTTACGTGTTATATGCGGCATAAGAAGAGTTAATAGAGTAGAAAGTGTGGAGAGACTAAGTGGTAAAAATGCTTTGCTACGAGATGGTTCGGTCACGTGGAAAGATTGAACGGCTACAGGATGGGCGAGAGTAATTGCAATTTGTAAGTGTCATGGGGAAGAAGAAAAGGAGGAATTAGGAAGTTTAGCTGCATTACAAAGAATGGTCTTATTATCTAGTACGAATTATGGGTATGTGGGTGTAGGCAAACTGTTGGTGAATAGCCCTGTGTGTGTCAGGGTTTCAGCATGCTGCTGATAGACATGAAGCGACTATAGTTGGTTCACTCAAGGTAGTTTCTTGGGTGAGCCCTATGCCCACGAGACGTTGATTTGGAGGCCGCTGATTGGCTGGGAGCCGCCTACCTCCCGGCACTAGCCAATCAGCTGCCACCAAACAAACGTCTTGTAAGCATAGGGCTCATCCAAGAATCTACCTTAAGGGATCCAGCTATAATACCATAGATGTTTTACTGAACAGGTTCACCTACGATTTACCAGTTCAAGTATCAGTGTCAACGTGGCTTTTGGCGTTGTTGTTCACCAAAGCCACCCCATATTACAGTAGAATGCTAACTGTTAAAGTTATTATAAACTCATACATGATATTCACTTATCTGTCTTTTTCAGTCAGAAGGTGACTCCATAAAGTTTTAGCTTTCCAGTCACTAGCAGGTCTTTTTGGATGAGAATATACCCGTCACCTTCTTCACCATAGCACCATAGGTGCTTGAAGTTCTTTTGTCAGAAGGGAGTTAACGGTTTAACTTATAGGTCGAAATCGTGTCCCCTTCCAAGCTCAGTCTTGGGAACTCTCTGTAAATATATATAATATATAATATATATATATATATATATATATATATATATATATATGAGCTTGTGGCGCTAGACTGTGACACCCTTTCGTTTCTCATCAAGAATTTACGAGATGAGGCTGCTAGCCCTACGCTCGGCCCCATGGATGTTGACATTTAGGGACTTGGTCATAATATTAGGATTTTTATATTTTTTGCCTTACCTGCCAGAGATGACTTATGTTTCTATAAAATACATATCCCATTTTATTGCGTTTCTTCACTTTCGTCCAAAATGACTTCGATATACTTTAATTCTGCCAATTTAGCTAATTTCTTCGCGCGCCCTTGTGTTTGAGTAGCGTATATATATACGTCAAGATCCTTCGGTTATTTTCTAAGAATTTCTAAAAATGACTTATCCCCATTTTATCTCCATTCTTCAGTTTCGTTGAAACTAACTCGATTTATTTTTGTTCTGCGCATTTACCTAACTTCTCCACGCGTTCTTGTATTTAGGCAGCGTGAATGGGTGACAATAAATATGTGAAATCCAGGGATTTAACGGAATCTCTAGGGAATATATGAAATGACCAATTCGCCTAGGAACGATCACCGACAGCTAGTGCTAAACACGGCGAAACAGTGATTCCTCTACACTGTTTCGCCGTGTTTAGAACTAGCCCTCGGTGGTCAAATGTGTTTCGCTGTGTTTAGTACTAGCCCCTGGGGCATCAAACGTCCTTAGGTGCATTTGATACCCCCAGGGGCTAGTACTAAAAATGGCGAAACAGTGTAAAGAAATCACTGTTTCGCCGTGTTTAGTACTAGGCATCAAATGTGTCTAAGCGAATGGGTCATTCCACATGTTCCCTAGGGATTTCATGCAATTCCCGATTTCACATATTTAGTGTAACATATTCACGCCGAGTCCCTTTAGCTAACGCATTCTTGAAGAGAGAGCACACTGGCGTCATTCTAGCACAGAAGAGCGTAAATAATAATTATAGCGCTGGGATCTGACGTCGACCGGTAGGTCCCTCTACCAATACGTGCCAGCGATGACGACCCTGATAGCAATCCGGAGGCCACCGACGGACGCCCTCTTTCCTCCTCCTCCTCCTCCTCCTCCTCCTCCTCCTCCTCCTCCTCCCCCAAATCCTCCTCCTTTCCTCACATTATCCTATCATTCCTCCTTTCAAGTTTACCTTCCATTCCTCACTTTTTTTTAAAAGTAACTTTCTTTTATGCTGTTTTATGTTTTGCTTTATTCTTTCTCCCACTGTTTTTTTACTTGCGTCTTTGTGACTTTATAAGGTTATTCTGTGATTTTTCATCTTCATGCTGTTTTATTTCTTTTATTTTGTAATATCCCCAGGATTTTTACAACCTTTGTGAATTTCTTCATGTCAATTTTATTTTTTATTTCTATTTAGTTTTCAGTTATCCTTGAGATTCTTTTCTTTTTTTCATATCAGAATTTCATCATTTTGATTTCGCTGGCAATCAGTGCTACTCTGCACATTACGGTGACATAGATGTTATGGTATTTCGTAATTTTCTCGATTTATTTTCTGTGTTGATTTTGCTTCACTCATATTCTCTTCGATAATATTTTGTTAGCTATAAATCAATCAGTCTAAGTTATGGGTTTTCCATACCAGTAATTTTTTCCATTTTTTCATATATTGTTTTTCTGTCACCATTATGACATGTCCTAGAACAAATAAGTAAATGAATAAATAAATTAAAAAAACATAACCTAAATGACTATCACGAGCGTCGCTTACTGTTCCGTCAAGAACACTTTGGCGATACTGCGCCACTCACCTTCTGTCTCGTAGGCGCTCCCATGTTTCCTGGAAGATTCGAGGCATTTTCGTTCCAGCACCCAGGGCCTCTGTAGCCAGCCTAGACTAACCTATCCTCTTCGCCAGGTACCTCTCAAAATAAGTGAATTATACAGATTTTAAACTAATCGATCGTTCTCCAAACCACGTCATTGCTAATCCTTGCACTATGTCGTGCAATATAACTTTATACCTTTCAACCCACTAGCACTGTGTACGTAATTAATCTCTGTATCTTCTACCTTTCCTTAATAGATTTCAGTTTCTACACTTCATGTTGACTGTTGACTTTTTTTGGTACAAGATCAATTAGCTCATTTACCAACTTTCTGTTTCATCATGGATTATTTGTTCATTTCCCCCCAAATTTATTTCAGTTGTCAATTCTCATCTTCATTCTTTTTCCACATTAACCTTTGACTGTCTTGTTCAATTATGCAATTCTACTTTCCTTCTGTCCTGCATCTGAGCTTCTTGTAAAATTTTTTAAATTAAAATTTCATTTGAATTTTCTGCTCAGCATAATTTCCATTTCTTTTGTCAGACCGCTACCTGCAATTCGTCCATCTTAGTTGGCGACCTTAAACTTAGATTTTGCATATTCCACATGAAGTCTTCCAAATCAAACTTACATTTTGCATATTCCACATCCAGTCCTTCAAATCAAACTTAAATTTTACATATTCCACATGCAGTCTTTCAAATCAAACTTAAATTTTACATATTCCACATCCAGTCCTTCAAATCAAACTTAAATTTTACATATTCCACATGCAGTCTTTCAAATCAAACTTACATTTTGCATATTCCACATCCAGTCCTTCAAATCAAACTTAAATTTTGCATATTCCACATGCAGCCTTTCAAATCAAACATAGATTTTGCATATTCCACAACCAGTCTTTCAAATCAAACTTAGATTTTGCATAATCCACATGAAGCTTTTCAAATCAAACTTAAATTTTGCATAATCCACATGAAGTCTTTCAAATCAAACTTAAATTTTACATATTCCACATGCAGTCTTTCAAATTAAACTTAAATTTTGCATATTCCACATGAAGTCTTTCAAATCAAACTTAAATTTGCATATTCCACATGAAGTCTTTCAAATCAAACTTAAATTTTTCATAATCCACATGAAGTCTTTCAAATCAAACTTAAATTTTGCATATTCCACAGGAAGTCTTTCAAATCAAACTTAAATTTTGCAAATTCCACATGAAGTCTTTCAAATTAAACTTAAATTTTCCATATTCCACATGATGTCTTTCAAATCGAACTTAAATTTTACATATTCCACATGAAGTCTTTCAAATCAAACTTAAATTTTGCATAATCCACATGCAGTCTTTCAAATCAAACTTAAATTTTACATATTCTACATGAAGTCTTTCAAATCAAACTTAAATTTTGCATAACCCACATGAAGTCTTTCAAATCAAACTTAAATTTTGCATATTCCACATGAAGTCTTTCAAATCAAACCTAAATTTTGCATAATCCACATGAAGTCTTTCAAATTAAACTTAAATTTTACATATTCCACTTGAAGTCTTTCAAATCAAACTTAAATTTTGCATAATCCACATGAAGTCTTTCAAATCAAACTTAAATTTTGCATATTCCACATGAAGTCTTTCAAATCAAACGTAAATTTTGCATATTCCACATGAAGTCTTTCAAATTAAACTTAAATTTTGCATATTCACATGAAGTCTTTCAAATCAAACTCAAACTTTGCATATTCCACATGCAATCTTTCAAATCAAACTTAAATTTTGCATATTCCACATGCAGTCTTTCAAATCAAACTTAAATTTTGCATATTCCACTATGCAGTCTTTCAAATCAAACTTAAATCTTGCATATTCCACATGCAGTCTTTCAAATCAAACTTAAATTTTGCATATTCCACATGAAGTCTTTCAAATCAAACTTAAACTTTACATATTCCACATGAAATCTTTCAAATCAAACTTAAATTTTACATATTCCACATGCAGTCTTTCAAATCAAACTTAAATTTTACATATTCCACATTCAGTCTTTCAAATCAAACTTAAATTTTGCATATTCCTCATGAAGTCTTTCAAATCAAACTTAAATTTTGCATAATCCACATGCAGTCTTTCAAATCAAACTTAAATTTTACATATTCCACATTCAGTCTTTCAAATCAAACTTAAATTTTGCATATTCCACATGATGTCTTTCAAATCAAACTTATATTTTACATATTCCACATTCAGTCTTTCAAGTTAGACTTACATTTTACATATTCCACATGCAGTCTTTCAAATCAAACTTAAATTTTGCATATTCCACATGAAGTCTTTCAAATCAAACTTAAATTTTACATATTCCACATGAAGTCTTTCAAATCAAACTTAAATTTTACATATTCCACATGAAGTCGTTCAAATCAAACCTAGATTTTGCATATTCCACATCCAGTCCTTCAAATCAAACTTAAATTTTGCATATTCCACATGCAGTCTTTCAAATCAAACTTAAATTTTACACATTCCACATGCAGTCTTTCAAATCAAACTTAAATTTTACATATTCCACATGAAGTCTTTCAAATCAAACTTAAATTTTACATATTCCACATGAAGTCTTTCAAATCAAACCTAGATTTTGCATATTCCACATGCAGTCTTTCAAATCAAACTTAAATTTTGCATATTCCACATGAAGTCTTTCAAATCAAACTTAAATTTTACATATTCCACATGATGTCTTTCAAATCGAACTTAAATTTTACATATTCCACATGAAGTCTTTCAAATCAAACTTAAATTTTGCATAATCCACATGCAGTCTTTCAAATCAAACTTAAATTTTACATATTCTACATGAAGTCTTTCAAATCAAACTTAAATTTTGCATAACCCACATGAAGTCTTTCAAATCAAACTTAAATTTTGCATATTCCACATGAAGTCTTTCAAATCAAACCTAAATTTTGCATAATCCACATGAAGTCTTTCAAATTAAACTTAAATTTTACATATTCCACTTGAAGTCTTTCAAATCAAACTTAAATTTTGCATAATCCACATGAAGTCTTTCAAATCAAACTTAAATTTTGCATATTCCACATGAAGTCTTTCAAATCAAACTTAAATTTTGCATATTCCACATGAAGTCTTTCAAATTAAACTTAAATTTTGCATATTCACATGAAGTCTTTCAAATCAAACTCAAACTTTGCATATTCCACATGCAATCTTTCAAATCAAACTTAAATTTTGCATATTCCACATGCAGTCTTTCAAATCAAACTTAAATTTTGCATATTCCACATGCAGTCTTTCAAATCAAACTTAAATCTTGCATATTCCACATGCAGTCTTTCAAATCAAACTTAAATTTTGCATATTCCACATGAAGTCTTTCAAATCAAACTTAAACTTTACATATTCCACATGAAATCTTTCAAATCAAACTTAAATTTTACATATTCCACATGCAGTCTTTCAAGATCAACTTAAATTTTACATATTCCACATTCCAGTCTTTCAAATCAAACTTAAATTTTGCATATTCCTCATGAAGTCTTTCAAATCAAACTTAAATTTTGCATAATCCACATGCAGTCTTTCAAATCAAACTTAAATTTTACATATTCCACATTCAGTCTTTCAAATCAAACTTAAATTTTGCATATTCCACATGACGTCTTTCAAATCAAACTTAAATTTTACATATTCCACATTCAGTCTTTCAAGTTAGACTTACATTTTACATATTCCACATGCAGTCTTTCAAATCAAACTTAAATTTTGCATATTCCACATGAAGTCTTTCAAATCAAACTTAAATTTTACATATTCCACATGAAGTCTTTCAAATCAAACTTAAATTTTACATATTCCACATGAAGTCGTTCAAATCAAACCTAGATTTTGCATATTCCACATCCAGTCCTTCAAATCAAACTTAAATTTTGCATATTCCACATGCAGTCTTTCAAATCAAACTTAAATTTTTTACACATTACCACATGCAGTCTTTCAATCAAACTTAAAGTTTTACATATTCCACATGAAGTCTTTCAAATCAAACTTAAATTTTACATATTCCACATGAAGTCTTTCAAATCAAACCTAGATTTTGCATATTCCACATGCAGTCTTTCAAATCAAACTTAAATTTTGCATATTCCACATGAAGTCTTTCAAATCAAACTTAAATTTTACATATTCCACATGCAGTCTTTCAAATCAAACTTACATTTTGCATATTCCACATGAAGTCTTTCAAATCAAACTTAAATTTTGCATATTCCACATGCAGTCTTTGAAATTAAAACTTAAAATTTTGCATAATCCACATGCAGTCTTTCAAATTAAACTTAAATTTTGCATTTTCCACATGCAGTCTTTCAAATCAAACTTAAATTTTACATATTCCACATCCAGTCTTTCAAATTTCCTTCCGCGTTCTCCATTTGTGTTGATCTTACTTCTTTCTTTTCGATATCACTTGTATGAATTGCATTATCATAGCTACACTCTGAGGCACTCCTTTTCACTCTGCCTTCTTTTTCCACTTTCTGCTTCAGCTGCTCTTCCCTATGCTGAGTGGTGCATCATTCAGTTTAAGCTTTTTAAGGTCATGGATTGATCCTGGCTTACCTCCCACCAATCCACCCAGCTGTAACTGGGCACCAGCATCCACTGTAGCCAAAAAAAACAGAAGGCTGTTCACCTGTGGTGCCGCCTTCTTTGAAAGGAAAATAGCACTGTGGCTTACTGGTAGAGTGCTTGCCTTACGTTTGCTGATATATATATATATATATATATATATATATATATATATATATATATATATATATATATATATATATTTTGTGTGTGTGTGTGTGTGTGTGCTCGTGTGTTTGTGATGTACAGGGAGAGAGAGAGATTTCCTTTCCTTAATTTCCTCAAGATTTCTTTAACATAGTAGCGTATATAGTCCGTAAAAGGTCCCATAAAATGACAGCATAGGAAAGGGCAAATGTCACTACATATTGATTAAAATAAAATAATCTTAGCGAACACACTCAGTAAATCCAAACCAGATTAGTCCAGAAAGTTTTTTTGTAACGAAATATTAGTATTGCATATGAAACACCCATTCTCAATTAGAATGGAGACGAGGACCATGTAAGTAGGTCGAAGTATAGTGGCTTACTCTGTTTACTTCTTTTCTTTAATTGGAATTTCTAAAGATATATATATATATATATATATATATATATATATATATATATATATATATTATATATATGTGTGTGTGTGTGTGGTGTGTGTGTGTTATGTGTTCTATATATATATGTATGTATGACTCTCTCTCTCTTTATATATATATATATATATATATATATATATAATATATATATATATTATATATATATATATTATATTTATATATATATAATTTGATTATATGTTTAGTGTGCGCGTGTTTATATATTATATATATATATATATATATATATATATATAAAATATACATATATATATATATATATATATATATATATATATATATATATATATAGAGAGAGAGAGAGAGAGAGAGAGAGAGAGAGAGAGACAGTGCAATATTTGTTACGATTTTTTTTAATGCCATCTAGACTGAAATATTTTCTGACGGCTATTTTGGGTAACCCAATGCCATTTAGTCTCACCAAGCACGCGTATGGCATCAATAACAACATTCTACAAAGAGATATGATAGTCTAAATAGACTGGCTAAAGATAAACAGGATTACGTGATGTTGATTAGAGAAGACGTGGCCATCAGTGAAATCCCTGTTTGTACTTAATCGTTTTCATGTTTAAATGGCTACGTGAGTCTTAAGAAATTATGTATGTTTCATGATCAAGATGCTTCATTGATAAACTCTTTACGCGGCTTAGATAAGGGTTTTATTAAGAAAATGGTGCGAGTATTTCTTGCAAGATATAACTCCACTGTCGCTGGATTTGTAAATAGGCTGCACACGTGTTCCGATGTGATATGCGTATATATATAAACCAATCGACAAGTGTGGCAGTTATAAAGTTCACTAAGTACAACATGTATCAAAAGTAATTTTGTATTAAAAAATTGCCCGTTTCGTATTTGCCTAATGTCACTGGAATTAATTGCTCCCGCGTTAAAGCCAAAAGCTGTTGATCATTTA
>NC_087212.1:37996454-38008954 GCF_015104395.2 Macrobrachium nipponense
CTTTAAAAGTATTCAGGAATCCCGGATGCGTATGTTTGTGCGTGTGTGTATGTATATAGTCAGTAGAGAGTAGATGTATATATATAGTGTATGCTTATAGTACACGCATAATCTTTTAATTCCACAATGCCCCAGTGGATGAAATACATGGGACTATGTCATACAAATATTAAAAGTAAATACGAAGACTTTCGACTTTTATTTTAAGGTCATCTTCAGGGTATCTTCTTTTGATTTTCACGCTAGGTTTCTTATGCATATGTGTGCATTATATTTACATATATGTCATTAGTAAAAGCTGTTTAATGGCTATAATGTTAAATGCCCGGGGTAGAGCCTTAATGGAAGCGGTATGCATTAGGCACTCCTGTTCAGCCTGCACGTATATCTGTTACCCTAAGCCTTTAATTATATACGAGGGAACATGTTGACTGCAGCGAGTTCTAAGTAGGTCAAGGGCATGGAGCTCGCAGCTTCATCCCTACTAGGGTTGTCCGGAAATGGAAGGAAACACGTTCTTGAGCCATTATTTAAAGAAAGGGAATATATATATATATATATATATATATATATATATATATATATATATATATATATATATATATATATGTGTGTGTGTGTGTGTGTGTGTGTGTGTGTGTGTGTGTGTGTGTGCATGATATATTTATGTGTGTGTGCCATGTATTTGTATTTTATATTTCCCCTTGTTTCTCAAGTTTGTGGAAAGGCAGAAAGTACTTTTGAAAAAAAGGTTTTCTCTTACAAAATCACTAAAGCATAACTGGCTAATCTCTGATCCCATGACCCGGCCTTTAGCTTCAATCTCTGCCGAAAATCGCTAAAAGTGGCGGAGATAATTTCTTTGCTATGCAAA
Source organism: Macrobrachium nipponense (assembly GCF_015104395.2). Taxonomy (NCBI): domain Eukaryota; kingdom Metazoa; phylum Arthropoda; class Malacostraca; order Decapoda; family Palaemonidae; genus Macrobrachium; species Macrobrachium nipponense. The sequence continues at coordinate 37,997,329 of NC_087212.1, forward strand.
AGGAAATAAAGATTTCGCGCTTCGGGGAGCCATTTTCACAGCTGTTGTGTAGATTGACACCGGCCCTTATCGCCTCTCTCTCTCTCTCTCTCTCTCTCTCTCTCTCTCTCTCTCTCTCTCTCTGGTATTATGGTTTTGTTGTAATTTTCTTTTATTTCCCAGTATCTTCATTCGTTAGATGCTTTCACTTGCTCTAACTTAATGAAATCTTTACATAGTTTATTTTTTCTTGTTATCAATTCTTTACTTTATTCAAGCTTCGTATTTACATTCGATTTTAATCCATTTTTCCCTGTTGTAAATCTTTTGATTTTATAAAATATATTAACAATTTTTTTTCTGTTATTCATAGTCAGGCTTTAATGTGCGTCAATTTTCATTTACTGAAGGTCATTCACTATTTGGATCTGAAAAAAATGTCCCTAATTATAGGGTAGATATGCTTTTTTCATCTAGATATGCTTTAAAAAGTTTAATGATTACGTATAAATGAAAAATTGTATGTTTATCCCCAGTTCTATGTATGTATGGATGTATGTACGTATGTATGTTTATAAGTGCATGTGTATGTATGTTTAGTAACTTATATCCGAATAGTAGAGGACAACGTTTCTTTTGCCAGTTATCCCATTTTAACATCTCCTGGTGTTGCAAAATGTTTCTCGAATACCTGAATGGAATTATGCAGTGTTTTCCGTTGCTGATCGAATAACATGACATGATTTTTTTTTTCTTAACTGAGAGGCCATTTCGACTGAAAACCTAATGGCTCTATTTAGGCCGATTTCAGATACAAGAAAAAGAGGACAAAGGGGGTTACAAGACTCGGGGAACAGGGGGCTAAGAAATGAATTCCGAAGCTTGAAAGTTCTGGGAAATTAAAGTTGTTTAACTTGCTGGGAGAGTTGAACTTTTATTCATCCTCGAGCAATATTTCTCCTTCACAAACAAAAGCTCTGTACAATGTGCATGCTTGTTTATGACTGAAGTCTTAATTTGTATATAGTAAACGTTGGCGCTACCGACGAATAGGAACTGCGAAAAAGTTTCTAGATAGATAGACTGCAGTATGTAGACCCGTCGAAGACTTCTCTACGGTAGAGTAAGTAATAAAATGACAACAACAACAACAACAGCAACAACAACAACAACAACAACAAACAACAACAACAATGATTTTGATCATTACTTTGACGGCTGAGAATGATTTTGATGATGGAGCTGTTGCAAGTTTTTTTTTTTTAATGAATTCCTTATTAAAAAAAATTTTCTATAGGTTTTTCACATTTTATCCTTTACGATCAGTTACCAACACCACCAAACAAAATGATAAATACTTGAACGGTAATATGATGTGAATCATAGTACTGTTACCATTTGCTGATTAAGTTTGGAAATGAAATATATGCTACATCTTTCCAAATGTGCTTAATGATGAGATGGTAATATTTTTTGCAATTAGGCTAATTACCTCTCAGTTCTGTTTACGAATGAAGTGTTGAATGGTTGATGTTTGTTGATGACAGTGGTAATTGGTGACCATGAAGACAAAATGCAGATGCTGGTGAAAGTCCAATGAGTATCTTTGTAAGAGGGGAAAGTTGATAATGAGTGTTGCGATGAGGGTAAATGGAAGCTAAAATTGTATATGGTTGATTTGTATTGGTATTGAGAGTAAATTAACGAATCGTGTTATGAATGAACCAGGGAAGGTAGCAGGACCTCTGCAGAAGATTTTGGAGCAAAAGTTGGAATGTTTGCAGGGAAAGTAGGGCTAATCTCTTTTGTAGATATAGTGAATACGTCTCACACGGTATTTTGTGAGATAAAAGTTGAATCACAGAGGAGGTGAAGCAAGGGACGTAGAAGGATCTCGGCGAACTACTATTTAGAAGTAAAGGAGAGGTAAAATATGACAGTGTGCTTGTTGAGCGATTCTCCTATATTATACTGAAACATGAACTATGATACCGATGAAGACAGGAAAATGGCGTCTGTTGAGATGAGCTGTTAGTGCAGGCGAAATTGAGTAAAAGTTAGAAAGCAATCAGTCAGTGAAAAATGTCACGTGCAGTGGCAAAAAGGTTAGCACAAGTGGCAAGATGAACTAGAGAACTTCGAGGCGATTTGTTCATGTTGAGAAAATAATGATAATCCTGTATAATCCGGCAGTGTTGGAAGGGAGAGGGAAGTTTTGAACTTGCAGACCAATTAAGATTAAAAATAAATAAAAAAGTGCTACGAGGTTAAAGGTGAGTGGCACATTATACTTTGTGGGGAGGCCAGTGTATTGCTGATGATCCTTTTGGATAGCTAAATGAAAATGATGACTGTGCGCATGTTTTTGGCAGTTGGATCCATTTTCGATACCTTTGTTAAATCATGAGCTTGACAATGATTTGTCTGTTCTTTCTGGAGGCACTCCATATTTGAATAAGTGATTTAATCGATGCATCTTATCTTATGTGTAAATGACCACATAAACGATGCATAGCAGTACAAATCAAAACGGACTCAAATCATGACTTGATTCCTGAAGTGAGGTCGACTTCAACATCTAATTAGCATAAGAATGTAAAATGATGTAATGTGTGTGTGTTGCCTCTTTCTATAGCTCCGAGTCAATAATAAAGCGAGATATTTTGATCTGGGATAATAGGACAAGACAGTTTTCGTTAACGGAATGCGGAGCTTTTTAAGGTCCGCTGATAATTATATTGTACATGACAGATTAACTCGTGGTGTCTTTGATTCAGTGCGAGTTAATATTTTAGTTGGAGCTCATCGTTATGAACCTCGTGTTTTGTTATGCTAATTAGCATACTAATACTGTTGTATAAAAGCATGAGTTCATGTTTTAGAACGAAAATGAGTAATAATAATAAGGAAGGGGTACAATTAAGCCCGGCATTCATTCAAAGAACAGGTTTAGCTGCTGGCTTGCAGCCTGCCATAATTTTAATTATGCCTCGATCTGCCGATACAGTCTTAAAGAAAATATCGGTGCCAGGTAAGAAATCAGTGTGGCGAGAAACGCCTTCGAAACCAAGGGCCGGTTACTGCAGTCAAATTCGTGAATATAATCTTTATCTTATATTTTGTTTATATATATATATATATATATATATATATATATGTATATATATTATACATTCATATATATACATGCATACATGCATATACATATATTAGTATACCTGTCCCATCAAATATAACGGTAATATTTAAGTTACTTCCAAATCGCTTGGATTATATATTAAGCATACAAACATTGTTCTGAAGCCTTTTACTGTTAAAAATATTATCATAATTAGTTGCAGGCTGTTATAAGAAGTAATATATATATATATATATATATATATTATATATATATATATATATATATATATATACATACATATGTATGTATGTATGTATATATACATATATGGTATATATATACACACACATATATATATATATATATATATATATATAGTAAAGGAATATTGATTTATTGAATGTAAAATTGCAGAAAAGGTTGAAAATTGATATTTGCATACAAAAAAAAGTGTGTACACTAGACAACAGATGGCAGTAGCGCTTGGCGTAGGCGGTAGTCGCCAAGGATAATGTACCGAAAAATGATATTTGGTCCATGGATGTCTAGCGTGAGTCGGGTATATAAAGGCCCAAAACGATGATTTTCGTTGGAGCTGAAACAAACAAGTGATTATAATAGTGTATCAAGTTTTGAGGAATATATGGTAATGTATTGTTTATCCATTTGGACGTTTTCTTGTGTGATTGTAACGTTGGTTGCCACTAACTTTCTGATGTTACAGTGAATTATATGTTGTGTTGATGTAAAGCTTTGTGACTTGGGTATTATACTGTAAAATGCAGTGATTAGTGATTAGTAGTCTTGATGAAGTGCTGTATAGCGAGTCTTTGCTTTTGTGCAATGCGTCCGTAATTTGTTTTAATGTTCTGTTTGTGACTTTAATTTCTTCCTTACTAATTGTTATTAAAGTACATTTTAAGTTATAGTGGGTTGTCACTGTTTCCTGATATATTCTCCTCGTAAATCCTTACCATAGAGAGAGATTTTTTTTTTATGTTAATTTTACATTCAGATTCCTTTTATGCATGAAGATGAGATTGAAAAAAAAAAAAAAGTGCGGGGAGATGGAGGGTGGGGGTGGGCGGGGTTTGGGGCAGTGGAGACTGCCCACAGGCAGGTACCACCTTGAAGAACAGGGAGTAGTAGATCGCGTCTAGTCATACCCATAATTATGTAGTGATAACTAGCCGCAATTGCCGGCTGGTTGTAACTATATCTAGGAAGCAGATAAAAGTAACTCGCGTGATAAGTTACTGTAGCATGTGGCAGTGACAGTAACTGCATGTCGGAGACAGTATAACAGTGGAGATAAACTAACACTGCCTGATGGCCCAACGGTAGGAGATGCAGGTATAAGTTCCCCCGCCGCCGCACCAGCCCGGATTTATAACCGTATCAGGTTCTGGCTGATGGTCGATAGCGAAAGTTATTTCCGTAATCGTATAACGCGGATGCTTCGGAGCGCTTACGGATGTTTTGCGTTAGCAGTGACGTCATTTCGGTGATTCTTCGTGTCGAACGAAGTTGTTCTTTTGGCAAGAACGAGAAACTTCGAGTATTCGCGGATTATATTCCTAAAAAACGAAAGAAAGAGGGAGGCTACGTTGGAGCCTCTCATGGTGGCACGGCATGTCTACCTGAAATAATAGTCATTGGAGCTTATCTGATTACCCCAGCTGTTTAAGATTACCTTGGCTGTTTAGGGCTCCAGCTGCTAATTTAGATCTAAAACCAGTCTGCACTCGGGTCTATGGGGAGGGGGGAGGGGAGAATGTATGAGGTAAGTGATACCATAGAATAAGGATTTCTCTCTTTAAGATGTACATTTGAGGACATTCAACCTATGTAGTAACTTGTCATTCGGCAGGTAAATTTGTTTACTACCGAATAAATCGAAGGTGATTCAAATTCAGGGACCATCTTAGCTCTTGGGATATCCATTATTCTATTGAAATCCATTACAATGCAGTATTTAATCTTCATTTCATAATCCTGTAATATAATGAAGATTCGTGTTTGGTCTGTTGAATATTTTCCTTGCTTGCAATCTCACTGGTGATAAATTAAATCTATTTTTCTTTTTTCGAGTTGAGACCCGTTCATATAACTTGTTATTGCTTTTCTGTATTTGTTGTTGTTTTTTTAGGCATATTGTTTTTCCCTTTTTGTATTTTAACGACGAGAAAAACACGTGTTGTAACCTTTTAAATTCTTCAGCATCATTTATTATATGTTTTATTATTTATCATTTCCTCGTGTCATTCAGTTCTGAAAGGCTGGAATCTATTTCCTTATGTTTCCAGTTTGTTCCCATTTTGAAAGCAGCGTTCATGAGCATCAGTCATCTGTTTTAATCGTGACCGAGATTCGATTTTAATTGAGTTAATTATCAGTGTCGATCTCTTTCTGAATGCATTTCCAGGTCATCTTATGAAAACCTCTGATATTTTTTAAAATTTTTTCTTGATTGTTAAAACGCAAAAGTTCAGTTATGCTATATAAATGAGAATTAAATATTTGTCTGGATTTGTCTTCATGTTTGCTATTTTTTATGGTAATTTACTGGGGTTATACTATAACCTTATTCTGTAAATTAAAATGAATCCCATCTCCAAGGAAGGGGCACCCATGAGAGATTAAATGATACTTTTGCCGAATTGACAACATTGCAGATCATTAAAGTAAACTATTTTGAAGGTGGTGCTATGGAAGGCTTATATATATATATAAATATATATATATATATATATATATATATATATATATATATATATGTATGCATATATAAATTCCTGCTGGCCTTGCAAGTAGAGACCGCGCGTTTCCATTTTCCGCTATAGGCACCCGATAACACACACTCCAGTTTATTGAAAGAGAGAGAGAGAGAGAGAGAGAGAGAGAGAGAGAGAGAGAGAGAGAGAGAGAGAATAGGGCCCCATTTATGGTTCCCAGTCTGTTGATACATATATCACCCATGGTACATATAAAATCTAACACAAGCGATGAACATGAGGGTAGTACTTTTATAATATGATATATATATATATATATATATATATATATAATATATATATATATATATATATATATATATATATACAAGCGATGAACATGAGGGTAGTACTTTTATATATATATATATATATATATATATATATATATATATATATATATATATATATATATATATATATATATATATATGTAAAAGTACTACCCTCATGTTCATCGCTTGTGTTAGATTTTATATGTACCATGGGTGATATATGTATCAACAGACTGGGAACCATAAATGGGGGCCCTACTCTCTCTCTCTCAATTGGAACAAACTGGAGCCAGTGTTATCGGTTACCTAGCATATTGGAGATGGAAACACTCGCTCTCTACTTGTAAGTTCAGCTGGAAAACAACTTCGCTTAATAAAGAACTAAGGACACCCTGGCTGTTGCTATTCTCAGTATGTTTGAATAACTTAGTAAATCTCTCTCTCTCTCTCTCTCTCTCTCTCTCTCTCTCTCTCTCTGTCAAATACTAATGATAATAAATGGAACATGAATTGTGGTCCATAAAAAACGTGAAATACCAAAAGGTGGAACCCAGTTTCGGGGAATGGTATTCCAGATCAGGTCAGCTTTTTCTTGACCGATTGAAGAAAAATTACTTCATATTAAAGAAATAAATGACATCGTTTGGTATCGACTGTAGTTATAAATAGTGGAGGTTCGTCCCAACTGCTTGTTGCATTCATTCGTTTCTGATTACAGATCTATTAGTAATATTGATTGACTTAATGACATTGTATCCTGAAGGTAATGGTAACAATATCAGTAGTAATGGTAATGATAAACGTTAATAATTGTCACAGAAACAGCGGGAGGTCTTGTAGATTAGAAAAAAAAAAGAAGGAGCCTTAACCGACCCTTAGAACCCTGAACTTGAAGAAGCAGCTGGACGTTGCCCGAGGAACTGGGAAGTAGCTTAAGTAGTAGTCAGATGAGTGAGTTTGAGAGCGAAAGTTCCAGTGAAAGAGAGAGAGAGAGGAGAGAGAGAGAGAGAGAGAGAGAGATAGGAGCAGCATCACGAGAAGGAGTCAGGCTTCTTTCTTGTTGAGTACTGGCTCCCGTGACGTCACACCCGACTGGTTTTTAAGCTCCAGTTCTGATTTGAGTAAAAGTAGTTAATGAAAATAGAAGTTCTGAGTAAATCAACGCTTAACAGGTTGAGGAAATAATTGAGAGTTGCCATAAAGAGTAACTTATTTGTTTGTTCAAATCTTTAAATAAATTACATACGTATGTATAAGTATGGGAGCTATTTCTGGTAGGTTGTTATGAAAATTATAATAAATCTACGTGCAGCAAGAATATGAAAAAGTACTGTTTGAATATTGACGCGTCAGCAAACTATACATTGGTTTCATTTAAAGCACTTTTCAGTAATTGAAGTTCAGTACTTACTAAGATGAAACATTATTTTTCCAAATATATTTTAAAGCAGAGTCATGACTTCTCCTAATATGCATTCCTGGGAAAGGTGCAAGGATATATCCATTGTTAATTTATGCGAAGAAGAATTAGCGACTTATTTACAGACACGGGGGGATCAACAAAGAACGTTTGGACACATTTAGAATGCTCAACATATGAGGTAATGATGAAATCGAGATTGAAATGTCAACAAAGAATATTATAATGGAAGGAAGTTGCGGAAGGCAAAGGCGAGAGAAAAACAACAAAGGAATTGAGCAGAGAATTCTGTGCAGTACAAACAAAATGATTAAAAAAATAAACATAAAAAGAAAAAAAGGAAAATTTATGGCGGTATTTAACTGAGACTGGACCAGACGAGAGAAAACGAATTCTGGAAGAAATCTTTTGGAATAACAAAGAAGGCGGGGAATAAGAAGAATGAGACTGAACAAAGATAAGAAGAAGAAGAAAAACAGGAAGGAGGAGGAGGAGGAGGAGAAGAAGAAGTAGAAGAACGAGAGAGGGAGAGAGAAAGAAGCGTGCTTCATTAGGAGGTGAGGAGCGAGCCCCAGAGTCCTCACCTCGCTATCACCTCACATTCCGCCTCCTGATAAGACCAGTCTCTCTTCCCACTACTACTACGCCCCCCCCCCTCCTTCCATCATACCCTCCCCCACTCCCCTGACCATCGACACTCACCCCTTAAGATGTACCCTAGGATACTCCCCCTCCCCGGTCCTCCTCAAGTATGTAGCAACATCTCGATTTTTTTTCCTTTGTTCAATTTTCTGTAAGTATTCATATTTTTTTGCGCACCCATATACGTGCAATATGTGTACCTGGCATGCATACGCACGCACATGCGCGTGCACGCACACACACACACACACACACACACACACATATATATATATATATATATATATATATATATATATATATATATATAACAATTTACCTATTATTCACATGAAAATTATGTTTATATATATACATATATATGTATATTATTTTTTCCTTAGGAGGGTTTCGTTTCGGTTTGTTTGTTTCTTAGTTAGCAGAGCCTTTGAAAAAGTTATATTTATAAAGGGAAAGATAGGAAAGTGAATTTTTTTTGGGGAAAAGTGGCCATTTGAGTGATGGGTTGTCCAGACTTTTACGTAACATATGTAAATGTGCTTCTTGGTGTGTGTGTTAACATGTACCCATGTAGAATATTGGTTGTGTATATGAGATTATGCACACGTACATTAATTTCAACGTTAATCCTAACGAAGTATTAACAGTCAGTTAAAGTTGGCTAAATTCAGAGCAAACTTTAGTCATCTTTGGGGTTCAGGTTAAATTAAATACATTGTATACTTATGTCGTAGGCCATATGACTTCTGAATAGGTAATATTTTGACCGTTTTTTATTGTTTTAGTTTGTATAAAGCCTATGGAAATTGAAGTTTCTTTATGATGGGACTTTACTCAGTGGAAAAAACCAAAGCCATTTCAACAGAGGCTGATTCCGAAAATTCTGGATTTAATGAGAAAATGACTTTCAGGTTACGTATCTGTCTGAGCATCATAACGGGATATTTAACAGTCTATGGACGCCATTTGATTAGTTAAATAGGGCTCGAAGAAATAAAATTTAAAAAAATGTTCGGGACAGTACAAATTATGAATTACAAAATCAATCGTCCGGTCTTGTCCTTTTTATTTAGTTATTTATTCATTCATATTATTATTATTATTATTATTATTATTATTATTATTATTATTATTATTATTATTATTATTATTATTATTATTATTATTATTATATTATATTATTATTATTATTATTATTATTATTATTATTATTATTATTATTATTGCGATCGTAATTCCCAGGCAAAGGCCTTGCAACCCCATCCCATGGCTCGTCTCGGAAAACTGAGGGTAACAATCATGGAAGACGGACCAAATACCAATTTTCTCTTCCAAATAATATATATATATATATATATCATACCCGAAATTTGGGATGATTATTTTCAGTGTATTTTGCCAGTACTTCCTGTACGTTAGATTGACTCATTACCAAAATATACGTGAAATGGACTTATTTAAACGCCGATTTAGCAGAATGAGATTCCAGATACTGGTAACTTGCAAGGGGGAAATTGTCTGAAACAATCACAATTGCGTTTTTATTTTTCCATAGGGGAGTCCTTTTGCGAGTCAAAGCAGTACTCGCTGATATATTCGTCGTGCTGATGCTGACCATATGTTAAGTTTTAATATATTAGATATATTATATATATATATAATATAATATGTAATATATATATATATATATATATACTAATATATATGTATATAATAAAAAATTAATTTAAAAGAACACACATAATTTAAAAGCTATAGTTGCAAGTGTTAAAATAACTGAGAACTTTGTAGCTATTTGTAATGAATGACACATTTTCATCAGTGATATTTTATGATGATACAAAAATTAATTAAGTGCACGAAAAAAAAACTGACCTCATATACGTATTAGTGTTATAAGTTGCAACCCATAGTAAGCACGTTCCACCTCCGACTTGTCCCTGGGAAAAGTCCAGTACTATTTATTAATAATATGTCTTGTTTCACTTACTCAAAGTCTATATAGGCATTCAGTATGTGTATGATTATATATAAACATAAATATATGATTGCGTACGTAATTTAATGCTCATGTAGATTTTGCAGTTATACTCGCCAAAGTGTGTGTGTGTGTGTGTGTGTGTGTGTGTGTGTGTGTGTGTGTGTGTGTGTGTGTGTTTGTGAGCTGATCCTTTCCTTATCACTGAAGAAGTCAGGTCCACCAGATTGTCCCAGAGAGATTCATCCGCAGCTTCTCTCAGGTTATTGAAAATATAATTCTCTTCTGTCCGTGATCAAGCGAGGGACTTCAGGTTTGAGAGATAACCCGTGCGATTTAAGTAGGATTCCATGTAACATTTGCGTAAATGTATTTAATTGGCATTATGCGATAAGGAACCTAAAGAGATCGATGAAGCCGTAGATTTAGGAGGAAGAAACAAGCATCTTGGCGTCGAGAGAGAGAGAGAGAGAGAGAGAGAGAGAGAGAGAGAGAGAGAGAGATTAGCTTTTGACTTTGTTTAGTGAATTTACCCAGTTAAGTTGCGAGTCTCCTCTTTCGTTAGTTAATCCATCCGAATAAATTGTTACTCATTTCTTCAACTTCTCCAAATTTAGGCTATCATTAGAATTTATATCACACTCATGATGAGTTCTCTGTTGGTTGGGCGGGGTCCTAAAGTCCACACCAAGTCTCGCCAATTCGCCTACATCCTTTCACACTTGTAGGTAAGAGCCCGTACTGGCATAAGGCCTGCCTAATCTAGCCCTCCACCAACTCGTAACAGATGCTAAAAAGGTCCATGACTAATGCAGTCCGAGGCTTGTGTCACCCACATCTTTTCGGGATTAAAAAAAAAAAAAAAAAAGCATTCTTAAATTGGACAACTAATTTAATAAGAGAGTGAGTTTTCACAAAACTTCCGTCATGTTTTCTTCTTCTTCGTTTTATTTCTTATAATACTCTAATGGGGATCCCGAGTGTTTATGCATACCTATCGCGCGAGTCATGTCTTTCTGGCCAAACTGTTGTGGCTACGTCAGCGGCCGGACCTCACGGTGGTAATTTTCCTCCCAGGGCGAAAGTCATGTGCTGCGAGGAAGGGTGGAAATTTGTTTTTAATTCTTTAATTTTGTCCATTTGCGAGATAAGTTCTGTGTAATGGAAAAATTACCTCAAGACCCTATAGGGATTGTAGAATGATTCAAAGAACAAAAAAGGTAAAATTTACCTATAATTATTCGTCGAAACTTGAAATATTTGAAATTATCACTAAAGTAAAGTTACAGCTTTTGGTCAAAACAAGCGCCCTCTCCCCCATGACCCCGCCCTGACAACCCTTCCCTATCCCCACCCCGTATCCTACACCCCTAGCCTCCCCCCCCCACCCCCCAAAAAAAAAAGAGAGAGAAATAAACAAAATGTCAAACTGTAGGG
>NC_087212.1:38021454-38121454 GCF_015104395.2 Macrobrachium nipponense
AATTCGCCAGATGATGGAGGTTAACTTCGATTTAGACTTTCCGAGAATTAATCTTGTAAATGACATTGACTTCATCTTTCATCTTTTCATTCTCATAATTTGCCTTGGAATTTGACTCTGGCTTCATCATATATTATTTTTTACTATTGACCTGGATGCTTGAAATCTTGTTTAAAGGAAATTATCCTGCCGTTAACTTCCTGCTAACCTGCTGTATAGTGACGATTATCACCCGGTTGAAATCAGCGTTTTTAGTGGATGAATGGATTTCACGTTATTCAATTCAATTTGATAATTGAATGTCTTTAGATATATTCCTTCTTTTGGTATGCAGCTGAAGACTTTAGCTAAATTTCTTTTGTCATTTGTCTTAGAGCAATTCATAGATTGGTCACCGAATTTCGTGGGGCTATTTTTTGGATGACTTCTCGAATCTCGTCCAGTTTGTGTAAAATGTCGTGACTTCGTTAGATTCAACTAAAGAGTCCTAATTACGACTTTTGATTTACTCACTTTTTGGGTCTCAAGTTTTCATTATAAGTCAAAGACTCGAGTGGTGAACATTAATGTTTTGGGACTTTCAGCTCTTTTAGATGTTAGTGTTCTTCAGAATATCCAGAAGGTATGACGTTAACGATATCTTGTGAGATGAAAGCGATGCCCGTATACCCTAAGAGAACAGACGTTTGCCCTCCATGTGCTGTTATTGAAGTTATCGGAGGTACTTCTAAAAATATATGTGACAAAGTAATACGTGATTATATATATATAAAAAAAACTTTGTCCTTTTGGTGCTCATAAAACACCCAAAATTGGCTAATTAACAAGGGAACATAATATCCCAGGAAACATACATTATTCCGCCGAAACAAGTGCGGGTATTCGGTTAAATCAGTGACTAAATATTTAATCGCTTTACTAGTCCTTCGTGGAAATTGTATCGGTGCACAGTAATTTATATGTTCGTTTTAATTTTCTGCTTTTGACAGGAGCGACATTGTTAATAATTAGAAGTGCAAATGCGTATATGATTTTCACGCACGCACAGTCACACACACACGCACCGTTAACAGTTTCATGGAGACAAGGGAGTTTTTGAATAATTTTTCAGGCTTTCACGGAGAGCAGAGGCCATTATATTTATCACATCACTTTCAGTGGAAAAAAAAATTATGAATATATTAATGAAAAAGGAATCACGAATACATCAATATTTGCTCATCTGGTTTATGCTCCTTACCATGATCCTTGAGAATCTTTTCAGTTCATCAAATAAATGACTTTACGGACAGGTGCTATAGAGACAAAATTTGCAAATGAAACCTTGTTGCAAATTTTGAAAAAGTAGGCTATCCGAATACAAATACGGAAAGAGGAACCTATAGGCTTAAAATAGGCGCATTGTTAGGCGTATTGTTTTTCATTGAACTTCCGTCCTACCAGAGAATGTCGAGCAATTGGAACTTCAGAAGTTCAAGCGAAAATGCGCTCCATTACTTGCCTAATACTGTTTCTTGCATTTTAATACTTTTTTTATCTTAATCAACATATTAATTTTTTTTTCTTTTTTTGATGAATGGGATCTCGTCTTTTTGTATTTCACATTGCTTCCTCTTAATTCATCTTAATGAACGCCATATTCTTTGGAAGCTTGAATTTCAAGTCAGTGGCTGCTGTGGGCTTGTTCCATATGAATAGGTTTCATGTACTGAATAATAATAATAATAATAATAATAATAATAATAATAATAATAATAATAATAATAATAATAATAATAATAATAATAATAATAATAATAATAATAATGTTTTATTTCAAACTCTGTTTGACTGTGATTTGTAGCATGAACTGATGATCACGTAAATGCAGTAGATAAACTGTTAGGTCCAGTTGCAGGAAAACCTATTTGCTTCTCGTGAACTAGTAATGTATATTGTACCTTGTGAACTGACTCCAGCGGATGATAAGCTGGCACCCTCATTATAAAATGCTATGTGTGTTGATAACCGCAAAGGTTATCAGAATTCTGGAACTCATCATTTTATATATATAGATATATATATATATATATATATATATATATATATATATATATATATATATATATATATATATATATATATATATATATATATATATATATATATATATATATATATATATATATATGTGTGTGTGTGTGTGTGTGTGCGTGTGTGTGTGTGTGTGTGCGTACACGTGTGTGTGGATGTGTGTGTACGCATAAAACAAATCAACTTTTAGTGACCTTTATAAGAGAGAAAACCCAGGAATCTTGCCTTATCAGTCATAGGTTATTCAGGTCTTCAATCGCACACAATCGCTGTCCATCCTTAACTGGATATCTAGGATGCAACTTGAAGCAGAAAAAAAAATATATATATAAAAAGTCGCTCTTATAGATGAAAATTGTTTTCATGTTTTAAGAAAAGGGTTATTTTTTTGTTTCTTTTAACGATGAGAAATTAGTGAGATTGGAATTCCCAATTTCTGTTTGACAAAGGAAATTTAACGATTTTTTGCCATTACAAGCAGGTAGATAGTAACAAGGCAAATAAATCTTTAGTTGATGATGACAAGAGTTGGGTGACAGGTGAGCTGGTTCTTTGGGCGGACACTAGAAAGGAGACCGCCACAGCCTGTTGCAGTCACCCCTCCCTTCCCCCTCCCTTCTCCTCTACCCCCCCCCCCTTTGAGGCTGGGTAGATGTGGAGGGGAAGGGGTAGGGGGGGTTGACCTACACGAGAGATGCTTCTAATTAGGATATATATGGTAGTGGAATTTTGGGGACAAACCTGGGTGGAATGGCCGACCCACCGGGGGCATCCCAGATGCAATCTGTTACTTATAAAGCTTTGATCCAACTTATATCAAATGTTGGTGAATGTGTTATTTCATTATCGGCTATATTTGGTCCAGGACCCAACATGGACAGGTGGTCCTAATAAAGGCATACTGTTGAGCCGCATCATTTAATACAAGAGAAAAATCTCGACCAAAGACATTCAGTGGGAAAATGATTTTATAATTAACTGGCTCTCTCTCTCTCTCTCTCTCTCTCTCTCTCTCTCTCTCTGTAGAACTTCTAGGACGCTATGAACATTATCATCGTTGTTCAGAATGAAGAAATGTTCACACCGGATCAGCCTAAAAGACTTACAAGCTGCTAAGCAACCCTTCATTCAATATGATGCCAATATGGGAAGAAAGGAATATAGTATTTTTTGTTACAATTGTTTTGATTTTCATTGTTTTTGTTTTATTTTATTTTTATTTATTGATATATCTTTTAATGACTGAGAGAATGCGAGGTGAAATTCCAGTGGCTGGAGAACCATAGTACAAAGAAGAAAACAGCAAATAAATAAATAAGCGTCGGTTATTCGCAATAATTACCTTAGTGCTTTGTTAGCCTAAAATCCTGCTCCAGTACTAATTCTAATAGGGCTCCATCGAGAGTGACTACTAATAGCGTGCGTGGAACCCAACTGCGACTCCATATTATAGAAATTTCCTTTAGAATACTTTATTTTGAGGTCTTTTATATCATTCTACCCATCAAAATTAATATATGTCCTTATTTCTGGACAGTGTTTTCAAACCTTGTCACCTCATGCAAAATGCTCAGCTATTTTTAATGGCACTGTTCTTTAGTATATAAGATTCATAATTGTTTGTTTGATTAATGATTTTAAATGTTTATAGAAGTAATTCTCTTTGCCTCACCCGTCGGGATTAAAGTTAAAAGTTAAAGTTTTTATGAAATATCTTTTGGCTTTAGTCTTGCTTCTGACATTTTATTGTATTTCACCTTTTATTTTCGTATACCGTCGCACAAATCCGGTTGGAATTTCTAGGATTTGTTGTGGCCCACATGAAAATGCAACAGCTACCCACTGGATACCCTGACTTGGGGAGGGGAGATCGGGTGGGGTTTGGGGTGGGGAGGGGAGGTGGGGGAGGAAGGCTCAATGGGTATCTTGAAAGCATGTATTTACGAACATTTATTCGAACTAAATGCTAATGAATTGGATCCTTGAAGTCGTAGGTGCCATCACGGTGGGTATTCGTGAATAAACTGCTTGTCTTATTATATATAATTGTTTTTATTATTAATCTGTTAATTTATTATTTCCAATAACTGCTCCCTTCTTTCTGTAATGTCCTATTACCTTCTGTTATTTCTTTTAGATGAATTCCATAATCTTTGGAAGCGTGAATGCCAAGTGGCCCCTGTGGCTTTGTTCTATATGTATATGGTACATCTTCTGAATAATAATAATAATAATAATAATAATAATAATAATAACTAATAATAATAATAATAATAATAATAATAATAATAATAATAATAATAATAATAATTAATATTAATTAATAATATATTTTAATGATTATTATTATTATTATTATTGTTTGAAAATGGACTTTACAGTCTAATATTTACGAAGTATGCATGGATATCATTATTATTATTATTTCACATGCTGCACAGTTATGCGATTACGGTTCGAATTAACAATTTCATTTATCTGCGAACTTTGACCTGAAATGATTTAGACGACATAGAAAATGAGGCTTCGAAATTTGAGGCCCAAAAGAACTCTGACAGGGAAACGATAATTCCAGGGCTCTTTCTTTGCCACTGCAGCGTCCATGAACTAGACTGAGAAGTGAATAGAATGCGCTCTGGTCCAGAAAAATGTCTACTAAAAGAAATTTTCTGTATTATGTTTGTTGGTGTTGGGGTTGGGGGTGGAGGGGGGGTGTTTAATATATCTGCTGTTGCTTATACATTTCAGTTGCATAAGTTGCGAAGACGGGAAGAATGCATGACACGTTTTAATTGTGAGAATAGCACCATATATTTTAAACCTATTCTTCTCACTTCATATTCTTATCAATAGATAACGTGTTGGTTTAGTTCGCATATTTATGTAATCTACCTTGCTTCCTGTTTTGCGAAATTCGCTTAGCGTTTACCAGAACTAAAAATAGAGGACTGCACTACTTCCTTAGTTCGGTTATCTAATAATAAAACATCATCATTGAACCAAACTACTAACCCTTAAAACAGAGCCTAGTTTGTCGACTTTGAATAGATTGAATGATATTTAGGTCTGCGGCTGTCACCTTCTATCCGTGATTAAATGTTTCGGCCGAAGAAGCCAACTGAACGCGCCTGTTTAAGTTCCCAACGCAGGTCACTTTCCAAGTAGGCTTTCTCCTTTGCATTCCTTTTGATTCAGCGCCGCTGAGCAATAATTAAGAAGTTGCATATTCAGTAGTGAGAATGCATTTCATGACAACGAAGAACATCGTGTCTTCGTTTCGTTATAACGAAGGTTATTGCATTAATATTCGAGCGTTATCTGTCTTAAGGGCAGGAGGGTTTTACGATGTCATCCCAAGATAGGGGTAATGCACTCTTTGCTCTTCATTAATGAACGAACACATTACTGAATTAATGTTTATATGTTAGATGTTCTTTTTTTGTTAGTTATCTAAACTCCCCGTCAACAGAATAAACATATTTCTGTAATTATATAAAGTCTGTAAATGATTAGGGTTGCTAAAATATACTCATAATACTTTTAATAATATACTCATAAGTATTTCAAGTATTATTTTAACAACCTTAGGCATTTACAGCCTTTGTATTATAAGGAAATAGGTTTATTATGTTGACGGGGAGTTTAGACAACAAACGGGAAAAATTCTAAGAATTAAACATTCGTTTAATAATGTCTTCGTAATTTGATAATATTTATGATGATACTTATAATATTGGTGACAGTGGAGCTTGACTTTATGTTTTTCCTTTAAATAAATGTTTTGACAATAACTTCTGCGTTATTGTCATTGCAGTTCTCCAGTAATACAAAAGTCATTAGAAAATTCTTTTATCTTTCAGTAAAATATGATTAATAAAAATAATAAGACTTATCTGGGATTATTTTGTAAGTGGTAGAATTATTTTTCCTTTTTTGTGGAACAGGAACCGCCCTATGACGGATTATTCCTAGGAATGCAGTGATCATCATCAATGCTTATGAGCCAAATTCTTGCTCCTGTAGGATAGCTATTCTTGACCTTCTATATGCGATAAATAATGCAGCCAAACACTGCGCCTATGAAAGATAGCCATTATTCTTGTGATTATAACAAATGTACGCAGCGAAAAGCTAATGAAAATGATAGTTATATATTTTAACAATAACGTTTTCCCTTTATTTGAGCGGGTGGAACCAATGGGGTACAGTCTTCCGGTTTTCGACAAACATTTAGGGATGAGTTTGTTATCCTCATGCTCTTGCTTCGACCCAGTTGACGCTGGTACCCATTCATAGCTGGGCAGGTTGGAAAGGGACCAGGAAGGCTGGAACAAATGCAAGATTAGTGCTCTCTCTCTCTCTCACTCTCTCTCTTTCATATTTGTGTGTGTGTGTGTGTGTGTGTATGTGCGCATGTATATATATACATCGAACTACAAATGTCCTTTAATATCCAATTCGCTCTACCTCGGAATTAATATATTTTTATATATGTTAACCGATGTATGTATATGAATCAATCACGGTGATGTGATAAAGATATATATATATATATATATATTATAATATATATATATATATATATATATATATATATTTATATGTGTGTGTGTGTGTGTATGTATATAGTACTATTCTCTCAAGGAATTGTGCGACTGACATGTCCAAACCATCCCCATCTACGTCCATATCATTAATTCGTCTACACATGGAACTATGGAACTTCCGTAATTTCTGTTATGGTATCATTCCTAACTCTAACGTGATGGCTGACTCATAATGTTGTTTATAAGGCTTTATTCTCTAATCGCCAAAATCTTTTATATATTGTTTCATTGTCATGCTAGGGTTCGTTTGCAGAGTAAGGTAGCTCGCAGTATAGACTAGTATATAATCTTAATTTCGAATTCAGTTTCACTGTATTTTATTTCCACACACGCACAGACACATACATACAAACATACATAAACGCACACACACAGATATAGATATATATATATATATATATATATATATATATATATATATATATATATGCACACGTCAATGCCTTTTTCGCCGTTTAAGAACTGTCACCAGAAAGATACAACCTCTTGGTGTCTCAGCAGCAAATCTTTGGGGATGACGTTGCTAGACCCCGTCTAGTGTCTTGATTCCAGCAGCTGGGTGGACTGTTGGACGGTAGGCCGAGAGTGACTCACGATCCTATGGAACGTGAGCCAAGCACTTCACAATCCACAGGTTAATAAAGCTGTGTAATTTATATTCAGGGGGATTGGTGTATTTTGATCATTTAATGTGTATTCGTATTATATAATATATATATATATATATATATATATATATATATATATATATATATATATATATATATATATATATATATATGATATATATATATATATATATATATATATATATATATATATATATATAATATATATTAGTATATATATTATATATATATATATATATATATATATATATATATATATATATAATATATATATATATATATATATATATATAATATATATATATACACACACATATATATATATATATATATATATATATATATATATATATATATATATATATATAATATATATATAGTATGTGTGTGTGTGTGTGTGTGTGAGAGAGAGGAGAGAGAGAGAGACACCACTATGTTTGTATTGTACAGTACTTCCATCTAAGAAGCCAGTGACGAGTCAAACGCATATATTTACGCATGCATTTTAATTTCGTGGACAGTTTTAGCCATTTTAAAGTTGTCCAAATATTGTGGTGCTGTGGCGTTCGGGAGTTTTCGGTTTCGTTTTCTTTCAGCCAGTGGGCCCGGAAGGAAGGGAGAAGCGATCGGGATATGTATTATTCATCGAGGGGTGGTAACCAAGTGGAAACTTACTACACAGCGTCAGATTAAAAGCCTGAGGGACAGCGGAATGTGCAATAGCAGGAAGACCCCTTCCCTTTCTCTCTCTCTCTCTCTCGATCTCTCTCTCTCTCTCCTCCGACCTACCTACCCCTCGCGGATTCCTCCACCCCCCCTACCCCCGCCCCCCTCCCCCCGGTCCGCCAACTTTCATGCAGCGCGTGCCTCCAGCTAGACTTTACGCTACGTCACCTGATCCATTATTCATTTCGCGCCAATACGCTGGCGACGTTGCCACATGTCGGACGTAAACATTGTGTCATCGGGTATGCCGGCCACGATTCCTTTATGATAAGCACCTCCTTTAGGGCTGGCTCTCCGGGACGCTCCTAAGGGCGCGATGACCCATCTCAGAGGAATGTCTAACGCCCAAGTTTGAAGGTTCCTTGCGGTAGAAGTGTCACATGGGTACGTCCTCACCCGGTGACGTCAGAACGTGGTTTTCTTCGGTGAATGAATCTAGGTTACTCACACTCTGCTCACAACTGGGTTTTGGCTACTACACCCAACGCCACTATATTAAGGGCTCCTCTTCCCCCCTCCCCCCCTTTCGCTCATATAACCTCCCCCCTTCCCATTGCCATACCATTAGCCTATTGTTTCAGACTTCAAATGCCAATGATTGTTAGGTTGGAATTTTAAAAGTTCACAGTCTCGCCTTTCTCTCTCTCTCTCTCTCTCTCTCTCTCTCTCTCTCTCTCTCTTTATTTTCTTTCCAGCAAGGTAGAATCTTCCAGTTTTTTCTGACTGGAAGAAAACGTCGGTTGCTGTAGAATCATTTAGTATGATGAAGGCATAAATCGTTTCATCAAATAATTTAGTTTCGTCTAGATTGAAATATATAATTTCGTTCATGTCAAAGTATTTCTCTTATTCCCACATACTCTAAGTGGTACATTCAAAATACTGTTGTAAACCAGATATGATATTTTCGATGGTAACCAGATAACCATAATGCCCATTGTTTTAATACGTATATATCCACCTTGATTTAGGAAAGAGTTCATTTATATTGTTTGTTTATTTCTGACGATGTTAGTTTCTTCCTTCCCTTTCAAAAACATTTCATGAAGTGAGTTTTTTTTTATAGTACGTGAATGTAACCTTTCCTTGGTATATGTATGAATGTATTTACGCATTCACGACGTATGTGTTTTAGTAAAAGTACTAAGAACACGATCCTATGGAAAATACTTGCTTCAATACTCTCCCCCTAAACCTAAATAAAGTTAACGTACTCTTCGTCCTTTATCCGTCTCCCCAACGCCTATCTCTTCACTTCTCCGTCCGCCCTCCTCCCACTCTGGAAATCAGGCCGCCCGCACGCCCGCCACCCGTCCCTGGCACTTTTCTCGGTCATCTCCTCGTCAGTATGTATGGTTTATCCTCTGCTCAGGGAATCGGGGAGAGCGTGTTTAGACTTCGCTCGGGTCCCTGGCTGTATAGGCACCTATTTTGTCCCAGAGAAGCTTGGGGGGGAAGGTGGGGTTGGGGGTTGGGAAGCGGGTTAATGCTCCTAATGGACATTATAAATCGTTCTTTTTTAAGTATGTAATATTTCACTTGAAAGACATGTATTTTTAAATATATCTAAAAGATTTTTTTATATATACTTATATAGTATGTTGTGTAAGACCTCTATATTTCACAATTTTATTTACTTTCAACTCTTGCCGGGTCATATGACGTGTATGCCCAAATGGCATCAACAGTTGCCAGCTATTTGATGGGAGTATATTTCCTAAACTTTAGTCATCGTTTTGAAATCCTTCAGGCATACCTATTCACCGAGTGATTTGGTTTGATGCGTAGTACGTACTACTACACTGTCCATGTTAGTGGGTATGCTTAATATTTGTTCTTGTTAAACACTGTTTTTCTTCACGACACGGAAAATGTTGAGGTATTCAAGTTAATGAAGCTTTATTGCTGCTCTCGCGCGCGCACACACACACATACACACACACACACACACACATATATATATATATATATATATATATATATATATATATATATATATATATATATATATATATATATATATATATATGTGTGTGTGTGTGTGTGTGTGTGTGTGTGTGTGTGACAGACAGACAGACTGACTAGGTGATGGGAAGCAGTTGAACTGAAAATTGCATTTTGATTTTTCAAAGCAACCTAAATGAAATTTGTCACATACTTCACGTGTAAATGGCTAATGCCAAAAACGTAGTTTTCCAAAGTTAGTATTCATTTCATTTAACGTGTTCTTTACGTCATAATTATGGTAGTAATTTCTTTGAACAACAGTAACTGTTAATTTCCGTTGGTATGCATTACATACATTTTTACTTTACGGGTTGTCCATGTCAGACGTGCTGGTTTGAGCCCAGCTCATATTATTGATGTGTACATGCATACAGGAACTTTGATAAAAATTTATATTTCTGTGGACGTTGCTTGTGCAAAGCTCATACTGTACACGTGATGTACATTAAGCATAGACTTCCTGAAGTCAGTTCATACTGTTTACATTGATTTGCTGTTGTTTTTACTTCCATTTTCATTTGCTGTCACCCTAAAAACGACTCTGTCAACGCTTTTCCGTATTTTCATCTCACTTAAACTATTGATGTAGGTAAACATAGATTTCGTTTAATTTTTATACCATAACTTTTTCTTACCACAAGTATTCAATAATCGGATTTTGAAACAGGTTTCTTTGTATGGGAAAAGTGTGCCTTTTTAAAATTTTAAACCTTTTGCTAGGATTCAAGACAACTATTTTTTTAAAGACTTTTACCTCACAGTCAACACAACCTTCAATACCAAAGCTTCTCTTGACGTCTGCTTTTCTGCTCATGTCCAACGTAGTCGAGTCCAAGATCCTTGTTCAACTTAATCAGGTCCAATAGCCTTGTCTCAGGGTAATCAGGTCCAAGATCCTGGTCCAACTTAATCTGGCTCAAGATTGTTGTCCAGCAATCTGGTGCAGGGTCCTTGTCCATCGTAATCTGACCTACCTTGTTCGGTGTAGTCAGGCCCAAGATCCGTATACCGAAATTAATCAGGGCAGAGATCCTAGTCCAATGTAATCAGGTCCAAGGTCTTTGTTCGACTTAATGTGGAATAAATGTAATCTGTCAATGTAAAAGCAGCCAATTTCTTGGGCAAATGTAGACAGCATAGCATTACTATCAGGGCCCTTTGATTTTGCAACAAATGTGTTTTGTCAAACATAGGCTATATAATCTTCGACTTTATATGCCCTTATTGGAGACATTTTAAAGTTACGTCATGGATTCCGATAAAATTTCTAAGATACAAAACAAAAGTAAGATAAATATTTGTACATATATTTATATAAAATACAAATATATACTTTATATATTATCACCATATATATACATCAGAATATCAGAGGATCTGGTGCTTTCTCTCCAAGTTTCCTGTCGATATATCTTTGCTTCTCATAAATAACTGGAGTTTTTTCTTTTATTGCTTAATGTATGTATGCAAGATTGGGATGAAGGCGTATCTAGAATGGTCTCAGATGTATCCACATATTGTCGATATAAATACCTCTAACCTGCCCTTCGAACGTGATTGACACGTTTCAGCACGGGGATAAAATTCTATAAGAGCGACTTGATAACAGAATAACTTACAGTGGTAAAATTACTTTTGTGAGGATATTATGCTCTCTCCATTGGCTGTGAGGACCAGGTAATTTTCTGGTCATTAGTACTTGCAATACTGGTGATTGCTTTTCTTCATGGCTGTGAAAGACATATGATTGTACATGCGCGCACACACAAATATATATATATATATTATATATATATATATATATATATATATATATATATATAATATATATATAAATATCTATCTATCTATATATATATATATATATATATATATATATATATATATATATATAGTATATTATATATTATATATGCACACGGAAAGAGGACATGAAATTGGAATGACCGAAAATCATGTCACGCTGGGTCGGCGTCGTGTCTGCCAGAGCACTGGGTGTCAATAAAACCTAGACCATTATTTTTGCACCTTGTTTGCTCTTGTCAGTCACAGTTGTGTCGTGTACTTTACCTCTGGGTCTTAACCGCTGCGTGCGTTGATGTTGTTGCCACGTTACACGCTACACTGACCTCGTATACTGACGATGCTTTCGCCATGTAGTTTCATGACCAGCAGCCTGATTTCTGGCGGCCCGGCGCCTTTTTTTGCTGCGTTTCTTAGCAGAGAGGGGACCTGCGTGTGCGTGTGTGTGTGTGTGCGTGTTTCTGCCTGCCTGGTTGCTTGCTTGCTTGTTTACTTGCTTGATTCGTTGTTTGCTTGCTTGATTGGTTGTCCACTGCCGTCGTTTATCTTAGCGGAGAGGGGATTTGTGTGCTTGCCTGCCTGTCTGGCTTCTTGCTTGCTTCCTTGCTTGCTTGATTCTTTGTTCGCTTACTTGATTCGTTGTTCACTTGCATAATTGATTTGTTTTCCTGCTGTCGTTATAAGGTACGATGATTTAAATTAACGATGGTACCCATTTGTTCTTTAGGATTTGGATTCTTATTGTCACATTTGCGCAGACTCATTCCTGGCAAAGTTTCTCCTCCCCTGCCATCCCTACCCACCCACCACCCCCAAAAGAAGCTCAACTGAGACCACTTATATTAACTAATATCTCTGCAGTATTTTGCGCTCTTACATGAGAAATCTCATTGCTTGATACTTCTTTTTCACGTTGATGTTGTTTCCCGGTGTGACTTCGTCCCTTGTTTTGGAAATCAAGACGGCTGTTGCAGGTCACGTGAAATGACCTTTCTGCAGTTCGTTACCACAGGTCAGAGGTGGGAGGGAGGGTTCAGGTATGGGTTATTTCCCCTAGTCAGACACCGGAAAATAAGAGTTTTTTTTTTTTCCAACTTCTTATATCCCGAACTCGCTTTTCACACGGTTTTTCGTGACGTGTAAACAGTGCTTCAGTTTTCTATTTTCGTTTTCATTGCTTTGCCTTTGACGGGGTGTGAACTTACCTCCTGGAAAGCCTTTTTGGGGTAAAGGAGATTATTGGATAGAAAGGAGGCAGAAAAGAGAGAAAAGGGGGAGAGAGAGGGGAGAGAGAGAGAGGAGAGGACGAGAGCCTGAGAGAGGAGGAGAGAGAGAGACGAGAGAGAGAGAGGAGAGAGAGAAGAGAGGAGATGTAGGAGAAGGGGGATGAGAGAGAGAGAGAGAGAGAGGGGGGCTGACGACCAGTAGGGTAAAGTGTCAGCGGTGTCACGACCAACAATAGAAGGTGACGCTGACTCTGACACAATGACTGATCAGACGGGATCATAAGTACGATCGCCAACGATTACGGCCTACAACTGACATTTCATCCCAGACCCTTTCTGGGAATCTCTCCTGCTCGCGCGCACACTTGATTTAACTCGGGGGAGGACTTTCACCAAAGATGTTTGAGCGAGATTTCTGTTGCATTGCGATGCTTTTGCTTTTGTGAAAGGAATTGTCGAATAGTTTGCGTCTTAAGATTAGTCGTTGTAACGCCTGGTTAAGTAAACAAATTAGTCAGTGACACGAAAGAACGCTTTTATTATGACCATACAATTTGGAATACCTAGAAACTCCCAATTGAATCCAATGAATCTAATTATTTCCGTCTCTCTTGGCTCTAATAGGTTATTATTATGAAAAATTGAAAGTCGAGCGTTAAGATAAAATGCATAAAAGAACGTACTACCTCGATTTTGTTGTGCTATTGTATTGGCAATTTCAGTTTCCTTTTGGCGAAGAATTGTTTGTAAATGGTTAACAAGTCATCACTAACGGGTAAAACTAGTGACGTGAACCTGTGGGTTGGTTAAGTGATTGATTTTATATTCTCTGGATTTTCCGCGTCAGAGGTCATGTGAAATCTATCTGTATTTTTTGTGTGATAATGGTAGTCTGTCTACTGGCAATATACGTCGCGTGTAGGCTTGCCGTCGACCAGCCCGGCCTTAGCCTGTTCTGCCACCGGCAGTTGTAAAAGTACGCTAAATGAAGTCGCCTCGCTCAGATAATCGTAACGGTAGAAAACGTCCCTATAGGGTTGGGACCTAGCGTCCTAAACATGTCTTAGTTAAGTATTGAGGTAATTAATATCGGTAGAGGTAATTGTATGTTGTTAGGTGTACGTGATGTAATAAAAAATAATTGAGAGAGAGAGAGAGAGAGAGAGAGAGAGAGAGAGAGAGAGAGAGAGAGAGAGAGAGAATCTTATGAGTATCTCAGGAACGGATTCATCCCGTTTCGTTGGAGTACCTCGCTCAGGACCTCCCATTTTGATGTTATTCATTTGAACAGAACATTAAAAGCTCACGCCTAGATGTCTCTCTCTCTCTCTCCCTAATTGTTGCGACCCACAACTTTGGTCTAACAACTAGGTACCCATTTCACTGGAATTTTAAGGAACACGCCCCTGTGTCCTCCCTCCTCGCTCGGTTCGAGATAGACGTGCCAGAGAGAGAGAGAGAGAGAGAGAGAGAGAGAGAGAGAGAGAGAGAGAGAGAGAGAGAGGGAGAGAGAGAGAGAGAAGATGGGGTGGTTAGCAAAGTAAACATTATAATTGGATGCCGATGTCAAGATTTATAACTACTAAATTATTTTAATCATGTCTAAATGAAGTTGAGCATCCTTCATTACATTCTCAAACGCTATTCGTGATCATATTGTGTATTTCATTGAGAGAAAATCGATCATCATCTTACTAAAGACACTCCAAAAGTTCTTGAAGAATGTTTACCTTTTAATTATGCCAGACTGATCACTGTAGTTGATGATATTCGTATAAGATATTTCCATTTTTATGTTTATATGAAACTTTTAAATTGGCTGTTAGAGTTTCACAGCGTTAAGCCATTCTTCATGAGCAAAGTCGCGCTAAGTAGTATTAGATTTGCCTTTCAAGTGTAAATTAAGCAACCTCCTGCATAATAGACAATGAATCTAAATAGCTTTTGGATGCGTTCTGAAATACTGAGTTGTTGAGTTGTAAATCGAATTTATTTGCAACGAAATATTGATTCAAGACTTTCGAAATGAATTGAAGTGTGGAAATCTTACTACTTTTAATCATTTATGCTAGTGATTGGGCGATTCTTTAAAAGCCCAACTTTATGTCCTGATGAGGAAGTTGTTTTCTCTCTCTTTGAGAGTACACGACACGTAAGGTCTTTTTCATGAATGCCAGTGCTCCTTCAAAATTTACATGAAATAAGACTTGAAGCTTTTCAGGTTAAACCTTTAGCCAAAATTCCCTGAAAAGTGTACGGATTTCAAATTAAGGATCGCTTTTTCCGTCCGTAAATGCTCGAAGAAGCACAGGTACGTCCCTTCAGAGGTGCAGTCTAGTAGAGGTCCCACTTAGGAAGGAGGGTATCGGGCTTCTGGCGGTGGGGCCGAGGACTCCCGGCGTCGTAGCCTTTCCGTCGCCATCAGTGACACCCTCTGGCCGGAAATCGGACGGGTACGACGCCAGGCGTGCCAATTTCCCTGCCAGTCCTTCCCTTGGAACTGCAGGATTAACGTCAGGAGCAACTGCTCTTCAAAGGGCGCCTTCGAATTTCCCATCACTCTGGATCAAAACAGAAAATCGAAAACCGTCAGAGGGCTGTATCAGAGAAAACATTCCGCCTGGCTGAATACCTTTTAAATGGGGCTGCTACGAGTGATTACCTTCCTGTCTTTTTTTTATTTTTTTTTTTGAGCTGCTTTACTTCTTTTGTAATCATAACGGACTTCTTTTTCAGTTTTATAGATGCATTGATCAATGCTAATGTGCTATTCCTTCACTCTGGCTTCCGATGTCACGAATTTTAAGTGTCGGCGTTTGGTTTGATCGGCCTCTATTGATTTAGCAGTTGGAGAGCACAATGTTGAGTGCACACACACACACACACACACACGTATAATTATATATAAACTTATTACTTACAAATACAGGTAATAAACTGCAAGATGAAGGGAGAATTACACTCATGTTTTAATGACAAATATTCTGTAGTAACAAATACACAAAGTCAAAACAACGAACAGATAAATAATTACATAAAAATCGGAATTGTAATTCAAAGCATCCACAATACATAGCAACGCAAGTTACAGTCCTTGTATTTAGTATAGTAGCCATAGTAGAACTAGACCTATAAGTAGTGGATAGCAGAAGTGAAAATGATCGCCCATTGTAAAGGGCAGTTAAGCGGAAAAAAAAAGTTTGCTTTAATTTCATCAAAACGCTTATTGAAAAAAAAGACGAATTGAATTTGAAGACTTGAATTCGTTGACGCACTGATGTGCTTCGTCGATAGAGCTCTGTATTCGCTGAGTGTCTGAAAGTCATGCCTGTCATGGTGACTCGTTGAGTCCAGCAGATATGGCTGGTTTGTAGTCAGATATCTGGTTTAGATATTTTTGGAGGATCCTAAAAAGTAATTCGGTTTCCACACTAAAAAGCTTCACTGCAATTCGCTGACAAATAAAAAACAAGGTGATCTGAGTAGTAAATGTTTTCATTCTTAAAATGATAAAGGACTTGCGTTAATCAATTCCTCACTTGCTAATACGCGTATTAGCATAAACACTTGTACTCAAGCAACACACATAATTTATATTATATATATATTATATATATATATATATATATATATATATATATATACACACACATACAGATATTACCTTTACGCCTTTCCCCATTATAATGGGTTGCTTCAAAAGGAGTTAATCTTTCTATTCTAACAAGTGATTTTGTGATGAGTTTTTCTCTTCCCTGCCTTGACTGGCTAACCACCAGATACATTACCTTTGCTTAGGTAAAGTTGGGACTTTACACACACCTACACACATACAGACACACGCATACAATACATATATATTGTGTGTGTGTTTATGAGGTGTTCCTGTCGCCAATGTCATTATTGTTATGGCGTTAGTGAGGGTTACCGTCAAACTAACAAATCAGTCATCCACACAGAATTTTAATATGAGTCATTATTTTGGAAAATCCAAACTGAGTTTGGTCCCTTGAGGCGGGCGTTCGATATTTATGCTGACGCTGATCAGTGGCTATCTCTACTTCGTGACCAGATGCAAATTATTTCGCTCCTCCAGCAAGCATTGCACAGTGAGTGTCTGCCCTAAGGTCGGTTTCCTTGATGATGTCCACGTCGTGATGGACCTTACGACTTTGTGTCCAATTGGCGTCTCTTTCCATGGCATGCTTTTTTTTTTTTTTTTTTTTTTTTTTTAAACGTTCAGTTGGTTTTCGTGACATTTATTTGTATCTTGGATCATTTCCCAATTATTTTTCTGCGAGAAGGAAGACGGATTGATTTTACTTTGCCGTTTGTTTTCAAGTGGAATTATTGGGTTTAGAACGTTCTCAAGCCAGTGTCACGTGTTCGTGCATTTTTGGATTCTTTGCATGTTGATGTTGACATCAAACGTTTCACCAAGATATCGCCATTTTCTTTTTTTTATTAATATTAGTTAATTAATGGCTAGCCGAGTTGGTCGATGTCGTGATCAGGACTGTCGTTTTTTTTTTTTTTTTTTTTTTTTTTTTTGCACGACCTGTCAATAATCAAGATTCGGCATTAAACGTAACCTTTTTAGTGATTATGAAGTATTTCAGAGAACATTTCAAGTACTATAGGTGAACCGCAATAGTGAGATTACTTGAAGCGAAGATGGTGATTTTATTCCGTTTATCAATTAATGCAGTTTTTAGGTACCTACATAGTTCCTCGTTGGACGAGTGGATTTCGCGCGTTCGCCTACCAATCCGGTGGTCCGAAGTTCTATTCTCGGCTCGGCCAACGCGGAACCAGAGGAATTTATTTTTCTGGTGATAGAAATTCGTTTCTCGACATAATGTGGTTCGGATCCCACAGTAAGCTGTAGGTCCCGTTGCTAGGTAATCAGTTGGTTTCTACCACGTAAAAATATCTAATCCTTCGGGCCAACCCTAGGGAAGCTGTTAATCACCTCAGTGGTCTGGTTAAACTAAGAAATACTTAACTTAGGTACCTACAGGGATTGGTGGCCTATCAGTGCCCTATTTGTAATCTCATATTCAGGCTTGCATGATTACAGCTCCCTTATCCCGCCGCACTTTAATGACGGAAACCAGCTCTACAAAAACAACACATCATACCTAATACTCTCACAACTGCCGGGAAAATAGTATACGGAATTTTTTATAGCGGCTTAAAATCGCACTTAATTAACGGCTTTCCAAATGCAAGGGCCCTCTTTCTCTGACATTCGTACAAAAAAATGGAATAAATAAATAACAAAAGCAATAAATAGGATGATGAAGGAATTGGAGACCGTGCGAAAAAGCTTCCACTTAATGAAGAGATCCCGATAAAAAGCAAGAAAGTTCGTAGATGGTGGGAGAGGGATCGTTGACACATGAGTGATTGTGACATGCTGGGTAATTAATCAATCCTGGATCAAGACTCGTCAGCTGCAGCCAATGGAAGAAGCCGGTGGCTGCGCTTCGTCAGTCCGGTAGTTCGTACGTTTGCTATAGTTCGTCTATGCGTTCGTTTGTGTGTCATTCTATTCTTCTGCTCACTTTTCCCTTTTTCAAATGCAGACTTTCTATTTTTCCAGATTTTTAAATTTTTTGTTTTTGTTTTTCTTGCAGGGTTTTGGTTTATGGTCTTTTATATCTTAAGCTTAGGAGGTTATATGTCCTCGGAGGCAGTGGGATTTTGGTGCTGGTATAATGATCTTACAAAGGGATCAATGATTGAACTTTGTCTTCCTAACACTTACATAAATATGATTCTCTCTCTCTCTCTCTCTCTCTCTCTCTCTCTCTCTCTCTCTCTCTCTCTCTCTCTCTCTCTATATATATATATATATATATATATATATATATATATATATATATATATATATATATATATAAAACACGCGCATATGTAATATAATATATATATATAATATATATATATATTATATATATATATGTATATAATAGATATGGAGAGTAATTGAACACCCACTCATTAACATTCTTTGTCAGTAATGTTTCCGAACTTCCAGTCTTATTTTCATAATCAACACCTTTTCATTGCATATTGTTAATTATGGAAATCCTCGACTGCACATGGGTAAACACCAGTATGGAAAATGATGAGTAACCAAGGAAGCCCGAGACATTATGGGGCGCCCACCCACCTTTTTATTCGGGAGTACTTCTGGGGGTAATAATTGCGCCGGGCCATGTTGACAGAGCCTCTGTGGAGGATGCAGGAGGCAGTGGCCGGGGATCGATCAAACAACGGTGGTTGTTATGCTTCGCCAAGACTGAGTGTTGTCCGATGAATCAGCAGGGACTTCCTTCTGGATGACCCTCTGCATAATGATACAAAAGTAACCAACACTTTAAGCTCCGCACTTAGATGTCGGGTTCCTCCTCCTCCTCCTCCTCCTCCTCCTCCCCCCTCCTGATGATGCCCATTCTGAGAACGATATGTAACATTTTTTGTTTTTGCAGTCTGCGTCCTGAATTGAAGACGAATATTACGTCTCTAAGAAGTTTCTGTTTACAGTTTATACTGTGACAATTATGAAATCATATTGTTGTACTTTTGTTGTGCTTTGAACCAATAGTAATTTGGTGTCATTTAAAGATATACTGCATCAATACATCAACGGGTGCTTGACCTAAGCAGTGAATGATGTACCTGGTTGTTAATAGACTGTAGTATTGCAACGTGGGTATAGAGAAGCAACAACAACTTTATCCCAAAAGTGTTGTTGCAAATTTAGAAGGTGTCACTTCTGGGGCGAATTTTCTCAAAAAGTAAAAATTATATATATATATATATATCATATATATATATATATATATATATGTGTGTGTGTGTGTGTTGTGTGTGTGTGTGTGTGTGTGTATAGTTATAAATAAAACAAAGCAATAAAAAGTCTCCAACGGCAAGAGATCAAAATCGCTGGACGAATTTTGTCATGAAAGAGGATCCCCGTTTAGAGTAGGGAGACGTGTATCCCCTGCCTATTGTTAGAAGAGAAAAACCAGATGAAAAGATAAACAATGTAGATAGGAAGGGTTAAACTCGCAGTCAGATCAAAACAAACGGTAGAAAAATAGTAGCAGACAGAGAGAGAGAGAGAGAGAGAGAGAGAGAGAGAGAGAGAGAGAGAGAGAAAGGAAAGAAAGAAAAGAGATGCACTATTCATCAAAAGAGCATCAGTGTCAGATTAACTTGCGCGTCACGTGCTGTGCCAGTGGGGGAAGGTTTAAGGGAAGGGGGTGGAGGGTTAGGGGTAGGGGTGGTGAAGGGGCGAAGAAGGGTTTTTGGGGATTTGAAGGGAAAGATAGGCAATCCAGGACTACCCCCTTCCCCCCTTCTCTTTCTACGTGGGTCCTGAGGGAACCCATCATTTTTATTGGCCACGATTCAGACGTTTAAAGGCTTTTCTAAGTTTTCACAAAATTAAATGGCTTTCAAGTAGTTTTTCTTTTTATTTTTGTCAAAATACTTATAAATGTCGATGTTTCCTTCTTCATTGTGCGACTTGTTTTTCACAGCTTTTAATAATCAATACTTTACTATCTCTTTTTGTTGAATTAAAATCTGATCACCTTGAATTGGACGGTGTTCAGCTCTTTAATCTAAATCATGCAAATTGCAGTTTTTCCTCTGAATTCTTCAGCTTTTAGATTAGTTTGCAGTAACGCAACTGAACTGGTGGTGTTCCTTTTCTGATTCACTTTTTGCCATTCATATTTATATATTTTTTATTCTTTTCATTGGCTTGTATTTTTTCGATGTTTAACCTTTACTTTTTTTTTTTTTTTTTTTTTTTACAGATGAGATGTTTTACAACTTACTTTTGAATGTGGAAAATTGGAATTGACTTATTTTTCAATTGAAAAAGTGTTTTGTAATAATATGATTCCACAGTTTGACAAGTTCCAAACGTATTGGTTGTATGCTTTTCAATATTTAAAAATGTGAGATTGTAGATTTTGCTCTGAATAGAATATGCAAAGATAAACGATTAGGTTCTCACGAATTATTGTAAAATTAAGCATTTTAATTGGCGAGGTGAACATCAAAACTGTTGGTTTTTTGTATAGATGATTAATAATTTATAAAATTATATTTCATGTGAAATATGAGTGTCTCACAGTATGAAGTTAACAATGATGTATGAAGTCGATTTATCTTCGGTGCATAACTTTTAAAATGTAAACAAATGTATCGGAAAGAGACTTCGTGTAAGGAGACTCTCTCGTATCGCCAATGGAATCCACTCGCTTGGTGGCGGCGGACTTTGGAAAGCCTCTCGAGGCAATACGGAGGCATTTCATGATCAGGAACAATAGAAGCTCACTCCGAAGGGGTGAAAAAGTCCTCTCGGACGTCAGCCGGGAACGACGTCTGGCTTGATGCCCTTATGGGGTGCAATAGCAGCTCAGGGGATCAAGGGGCAGACGACCCCCTGCGATAGGGATCTGTTGATGGCGCTGAGGGTCTTCACACGGGGCTTCAAGCCTTGTTCGCGTTACCAGATGATGTTTGAGGAGCTTACGACACCCTCCTCCCCCTTCCCCCCCTTTGTTTCCATCCTATCCCCTTGCCCCCCCTCCCCTCTCTCGCTCCTCCTATTCCGCATTTCATTTTCACTCGGTGTTCGAGTGCGCAGTTTTGAGACGAAGGCGAGACCCGGGGTTGGGGGACTTATCGCTTTCGAAGTTTAGTTGCGTTGATGACTATGGTTGGGATGTACTGCTTTTGAAAGCGTTTATATCCTCAATTATTTACGTGCGTTTCACGCGTTGAAAATGTTCATATGAATTGTAGTTAAGAAGCTTTATATAAGGACAAATTCATTTCACGACTAGTTCGTCATATATAACTCGTGAATTTTAGTTGTCTGTATTTTTGTCTCCTTTCCATATGTATGTCTACCAGAGAGTCCACACACACGGACAAATATATTCACGTGCAAATTTTTCCCAGAAATAGGGGGACCGGAGGGGGCGGGGACGCCTGTAGAGAAAGGACTATGGAACAATCACTGCCAAGTTATTGAGCTAACATAGAAGGCTTGTAGTTGCTAGGTCACTTTCTCCTTCTTTCCAATACTCTCCAGTCTCTCCATATGACCAAACTATTCAATATATTATGATCCATCTCTATATCAAGGTACTCTATTTCACTCGCCATTAAAGAAAAAAAATAGAAAATTGCACACACGCGCGCATATTTTCAAGGGAGAGTTAGTACGAGATGATGAGGGTGCCATCCCAGTTAGTTCAGTATACCCGCGCACGCCATATATATATATATATATATATATATATATATATATATATTATATATATATATATATATATATATATATATGTATATATATAATAGTCTTTGTTCACCTGTTTGCGTGTTTAAAACAAAGTAATTAAAATTACGATGTATAGCATCACTAGCGTCATTAGTAACTTACTGAACTAAGTTTATAACCTTTCAAAACATTAAGAACAATAGTTTTGATTTGATTCTGACGACAGCGTCATGGCACTAACATGGAAAATCAGAAAATAAATGTTGATACTAGATACCAGATATTTAGCTACCTAGATTTTCACTTGTTGCTATGAGAACCAGAACGAATTCATTATTATCAAGTAACAGCAAATCCTCTCAAACTCTTTACCTGCTGTCACTCATACGATAGTTGAGTGGAAGTACCTGTGAAAGAGTGATGGAAACTAATTATTTTCGAGTACCATCGAAACTTGCATACCTGCCCACTTCTTGAGTATTAGCGTTCTCTGCGCTCCATAATTGTTTTTATATACTTCACTCATCTTCCTATGCCCAACTCTGTTTCTATGCTGTTCTCTTGCTTCCATGCTCCACGATTTTTTATGTTTCACCCATGTTTTTAGACGCCACTTCACTCTTGTTTCTCTGCTTCACTTTTGTTTCTTTGCTGCACTCTGTTTGAATACTCCACTCTTGTTCCTGTGCTCAACTCTTAATTCTGTGTCTTGTCATGTTCCTATACTCAAATCATGTTTCTATGCCCGTTCTTGTTTCTATGCTCCATTCTTGTTCCTATGCTGTGCTCTACTATTGCTTCATAAATAATTTTTCACGGTCGTTGCAATATAAGATACTAGAGCGCCGATGGTCGAACTCCCCCGCCTGGAGGAGAACGTCCCTGGGTCCATAATTTTCGTTGGACTTGAAGGCTCGTTTCCCGTGCGAGCCTCGTGCATTAAGACACCGAATTCTCCGCGCCCCCCCCACCAAGCAAGCAACTGAAAAAGGGCCTCTCTCTCTCTCTCTCTCTCTCTCTCTCTCTCTCTCTCTCTCTCTCTCCTGCGGAGCCCTTGAGTTATGTGACAGCGCTGACGCTGACGTTTACACAGCGTGACCAATTCCTGCACGAGGCGAGGAGATGTAGCAATCGAGGGGAGATGCACCAAAGAGAACTCATTCAATCAATCAGTCGAAGGGGAGAGGGGAAATGGTTTGCTACTGCTGCTGCTTCTACCCTTAGATGGATGTACGGTATATCTTCACCCCACTTGGATAAGTCCTCCATTTTTGCCAGTTTCCGACTCGCTGAATGATGATTCAGCCTTTGCAGTTTACTTAAAAAGAACGAGAAGAAGAAAAAAGTAGTCACAATATCGTCTATAAGAACGATCGAGGCTTTGGTCGGATATCGTTGGATGGAATACAGCTTTCTTATTAATCAAACGTATAACTGTATGCTTAACATGCTTAAAACCGATGCGAGAAGGGGCTTTGGGAACGCACCGCTCGGGGTCAACAACAACCAGGCACTCTTCGTCGGGAGGAAGGAAAGGATTTGTCATGGATGATGAGGGACTCCGGGGGTGCCAAGTGATGAGTGATGACTTGACATGATAACTCCCCAATAATGGCCAACAGTTGAAGCTAATGGGTGGCATTAACTTCCATTAAGGCGATATTCAAGGTCCCCTTGTAAATGGGCAATGGTTTGAGACCGAAAGTGATTTTGGTATTATGAATATTTCTTAGATTGCTTAAGGACCTCTTATCAAGAAAGATCAGCCAGAATGCATTATATTACGCTAAATGATATTCAAAGATCGGTTTTAGTGGTGATATTTGTTGCCCTTAAAAGTGAAATGTCTGATTTGGAAATCCAATCCTGTGTGAGCTTTAATCAGACGTGTTTTGTGGCACCTTGTGAAGCGCTTTCACCTTTATATCGTTATTTCGAGATGTCTTTCTTTTTGTTTCATTGTAGTGGCCCAAGTAGTCAGATTTAAATACGAAAGACCTAGGAGTTTCCTGAATCAAGATCGGGTGATATATGTAGTATATGCTATATACTTACGAACGTATTGAATAATTCCCATAAGAGATGAGAGTTTTAGATGTAACGCTATACTTATGCATTGAGGACGGATGGTACCCGCTCACATCCAGCGCTCGAGATAGGCGAAGTGTGGGTAATAGTGGCTGACGCACTACTGATGAGCATTATGTGTAGACCCGGAATTTTGCCGAAACTTTTCGAAGCTGTTTTCACTGAGGGTTCCTCCCTCATTTAAAAGTTTCCAAAGTCTGGGTTGAATGATATATATATATATATATATATATATATATAATATATATATATATATATCTATATATATATATATATATACAATATATCACACCGCTTTCCGATCCTTACTACATAGGCAGATGATAGGAATGTGTATTCCAAAAGTATTTAGAGTTAGAGGAAGGGGGAGAAGTAGAATAGAAACAGTTGCATAGCTGGAGTCAAAGTAATATTAAGATATAAAGACCATAACGTCGGGTAGTTAGAGAGTGCTAGTGAGACATTTTTATTTATTTATTTATATATTTTTCTGTTTTTCTAGTAAGTGATCTCTTCTTTCTGTGTTCCCCATGACCTTTTGCGACTTCGCTCTCATGAACACTATATTCTTTGGAAGCTTGAATGTCAAGTCAGTGGCCCCTATGGGCTTGTTCCATATGAATAGGCTTCATCTTCTGAATATTAATAATTATAATAATAGTAATAATAATAATAATTGTAGTTTAAGTAGGGAGATTCAACGGCTACTGATGAGCCATCAGTGTTATAATGAAGCTACCAATATTGTAAAGGTTTCCTTCGCTTGCAATTTACGAGCCATTAGTGTGGGTGTATGAAGCCACTGACATCGTGAAAGTTCCCTATACCCTTTTCATTCATCCTTGACTTATCAAAGAGAGAGAGAAAGAGACGAATATAACGTCCGAGATAGAAAGAAAGAGAGAGAGAAAGTGATTTATCCAATGTTTGATTCTTCGCCTACCTCCCCTCAGGTCACGTGCGAAGTTGAGATAATACGTCATTATTACGCCACCCAAAGAGGACCTGATCCCCCTCTTTCACTGCCAACACCGCCATCGCGCCATTCGCCTCTCCTCGTCCGATTCCCCTCTTCCATCGCATCTCGTGTTTCTCTCTCATTTTGGTCTCGTTCCCTCCCTCTGTTTTTGCGATGATCTCCGCGTTTCTCCTCGGCAGTTTTCCTTCTTCATATTATGGTTATTTCCCTTATTGTGGACCTGTTTCCATCGTAAGGTGGTCAAGCTTCCTCTTTGGATGTGGAGGTGCCACTATTAATTTCATAATTTTTTCTTTTTTATTCATAAAGTAACTGAGGCATTGAGGCCGATTCAAGCTTTATGTTATAAAGTTACATATAATTTAGGATTATGTGAAGTTACTGGGGAGTTATAGCCACTTGGATACTACAAGACTTTACAATAAAACAAACAAACAAACAAATAACGACGTCTCGTGAGATGCACAGTCACCAAAGATCCACGAAAGAAAAATGTAAAATCGCTGTTATTAGTTAATAATAAAAAATCGCTGTTATTAGTTAAAAATAAAACTCTAACAATTAAAATCACTCTTGAGATTATGAAAGAGTTATACAGGCTTAATAAGACGTGTGTGGCATGCCGTTATTTAAAGGCTGATTTCTAATTCTTAGAAGTGGATAGACACGTGTTCAGTAACTGAGATACGCCAATTAGTCAGAAGGCAAAATTTATTGTTGATTTTCATTATTGGTACCCAAATTTAACACACCCCAAAGACGTATCCTATAGCTACGCAGCTTTCAGAGAATATAAAGAATACTTGAAAGCACTAGAAAAATAACTTAATTTTTTAGTAATACAGGCGATATCATTCTTGTTTATCTTATCTAGATTTTATTCTTTGCACGTTTCATATTTAGTTTCTTCTTGTTTCCACTATATTTTCCTACTTGTAGCGAAGTTTTTTTTATCGTGAAAGCAGCTGTTTTATATTTCCTTCAGATTTATATATGTATGAATATATATGTATGAATATATATATATATATATATATATATATATAATATATATATATATATATATATATATATATATATATATATATATATATATATATATGACACGTAACACGTACACTCAAACACACACACACACCACACACGTGGTACACTAACACGTTTGATGGACTTTATTGGCGTGGAAATGTTGTGCATGCATGCATTGATGGACATTTCTGCGCGCGTGTGTAATGGCCTTACTGGCTGTCTTCCTATATTTGGGATTCATAGTTTGTAGACCACTCTGACACACCATTGTTGACGCCAATATGTGGGTTGTTGTCGAATGTTGTTGATTTTTCTCACCGTTTGATTTGTCAACAGGTATAGACAGCCGATATAGATACATCACAATAGTCGCATGAAGACTGTGCTTTCGGACAACGCGTGTGAAACCGAAGTCAAGCGCCGGTAGGCTTTGCTTGCTTTCATGCAGTTTTCCCATTTTATACTTTTAACCCACGACAACATAAACAATGATAATAATAATAATAATAATAATAATAATAATAATAATAATAATAATAATAATAATAGAACCATTTCAATAAGGTAATGGCAATTTCTTCCTTTAAATTATGCCGAATGTGGCTTTTGTTAATACTTTGCATAGTTTAGAATGCAAATTGTGACAATTTTCATGCGTGCACACATGCAAAAGAAAGGTATTTTGTACGTAGGTTCCTTTATGTCGTGTGTGTTAAAATGTGTTCGTGAACGTTTGTCTGTTCACGCACACACGTCTTCATATTTACGGAGTCGGGCAACAGGTACATATTTATGTAAGAATAATAATAATAATAATAATAATAATAATAATAATGATAATAATAATAATTTGACGAAGACTGCGTATGTTCCAAGGAAAGGTATTGTTAAAACCATTGCATTTGCCTTGAGAGAGAGAGAGAGAGAGAGATTCAAATTTTTATTCTTATTTTTATTCGGGAGTGTTTTTATTCTTGACAATTTAGTTTTGTCTGACACCCTCTCCCCTTGAATGACCTTGATGACGCGTCGCCAAATGATAGTGAAAATTCTTGGAAAAATATTTCCACTTTTCGTACTATTTCTTCGTGTTGGGTTTTGATGGGGAAAATAACGAGCCGAGTGTTGGGGAAATTCTGGTGGAGAGAGCTGAGAAAGAGGGAGAGAATAAGGGCGAAAGATATAAAGAGAGTGTTAAGGTGAAGGAGAATAGGGTATAGGGGATTGAGGAGTGGCCATAACTGCGCTATCTTGGGTCATTACTGGTCACGCTTGGGGACCATTACTGCTCAAGCCTCTCTCTCTCTCTCTCTCTCTCTCTCTCTCTCTCTCTCTCTCTCTCTCTCTCTCTCTCTCTCTCTCTTTGTCCTCCCACGCTTCCTCATAATATTCTTTTCTTTTTCTTTCTCTTTTTCCTTCTCAGTTATTCTACTTTATAGACAAATATATATACGCACAGCACACACACACACACACACATATATATATATATATATATATATATATATATATATATATATATATATATATATATATATATATATATATATGCACATATATATCTTTGTGTTTTTCCAATGTAAAGCCATAAATACCCATTAATATTCAATATGTATAGCAGTTTAATATTTAGGAGTATAAAATGTCTCATGTGAGTAAGTGCCAAAACTACACACACACACACAGATACGTAATTTTTATATATATATATATATATATATATATATATATATATATATATATATATATGTATATAGATATATTGTTTGTGTGCATATATATACACAAACAGTTGCAGCCTGCACGTTCCATCATTCTATTCCACCACAGTGTGATTTGCTATAAAATTGTAACGCTATCATTTGGTGTTTTCCACTTTGTTTGGCCGTCAGTGGCGCTTGGTTAGTCTTCCAGTGATCCCTATCTCAGACACCTATTGGATTCCCATGATTTGGTGTGGCAATTTTTCCACTTCATTTTGATCTGTTTTACTATGCAGGCTCGCTCTCGTTGCAAGGGATGTGCTGCTGTGCGTTTGTTTAAAGATACGTTTAAACGTTTGCTCTGCGCGTGTGTTTAATTATTGTTTTTTTTTTTTTTTTTTTAAACGTTTGCTCTGAGCGTGTTTAATTATTCTGTTTTTTTTTCGTTTAAAGGTTTGTTCTGAGCGTGTGTTTAATTGTTCTGTTTTATTTTCGATTTAAACGTTTGTTCTGAGCGTGTGTTTAATTATTCTGGTTTTTTTTCGTTTAAACGTTTGTTCTGAGCGTGTGTTTAATTGTTCTGTTTTTTGTTAAACTTTTGCTCTCAGTGTGTGTTTAATTGTTTTGTGTTTTGTTTGAACGTTTGCCCTAAGCGTTTGTTTAATTATTCTTTTTTTTCAATTCTTTATTGAACGTTTGCTCTAAACGTGTGTTTCATTGCTATGGTTTTTGTTCAAAGAGATCTTTAATTGTTTGCTCTCAGCGTGTGTATAATTATTCTCTCCTTTTTTATTTAAACGTTTGCCCTAAGCGTTTATTTTATTGTTCTGTTTTTATTTAAAGATGATGTAAAAATGTTCCTCTAAGCGAGTGTTTAATTATTCTTTTTTTTAACTTTTACCTTGAGGGTCTGTTTGTTTTCTTTTTTTAATATCTTTAAACGTTTACTCTAAACGTGTGCTTAATTGTCCTGTTTTTTTTTTTAGAAATATTTTATTTTTTTAAACGTTTGCTCTGAGCGTGTTTAATCATCTTTTTAAAAATATGTTCAGTCGTTTGCTCTAAGCGTGTTTTTAATTGTTCTGTTTTGTTTAAGGATATCTAAACGTTTGTTGTTAGCGCGTGTTTAATGGCTCTGTTTTTTATTGAAAGCTATCTTTAAACCTTTGTTATAAGCCTGTACTTTTAAGATATCTTGTAACTTTTCTTCTAAGCATGCATATAATTGTTTTTTTTATTTTATTTAAATGCATCTTGAAACGTTTCCTCTAGAAGTGTTTATTTATTTATTTATTTATTTTTTCTGATGACTTGTTGGTATATCTGATTTTGTTGTCATTGAGTTCCTTATGAAAATGCCATTTTTTGTGAACGGAGGAATTTAGTGAGTAATTATGCAGACGTGAATTTTTTTAAATGTTTGATTTTGTGAGTTAATACGGAGACGCATTTGGTTTAGTAATCTATTTATGATTTTTTTCATTTTGACCATAATTTTGTCACGGGAAGAGTTTAATATAAGCGTTTGTTAAGAAATTATTTTTAGCAGTTCTAAGTTCCTCTTGTAAAAGAACTTGAGGTGATGAAAGCAAATAATGAAAACGCTATTTTTGCGGGCTAGAAGAGCTTGCAAGTTGTGTGTACTGGTTTTGCTTACTCGTATATGGTGATTTATTGACTCTGAAATACAAATGGTATTCTGTAAACAAATTTATGATACAAAAAAGTAAATAGTTCTGAAAGGTTTATTAGAATAAGTTTGAGAGGCTAGCAAAATTTCAGTGGAATAACTCATCATCAAGAGCAGATTGAATTACATTGTGTAATAAGAGTAGCCAGTAGTCCTCATTATTATTATTATTATTATTATTATTATTATTATTATATTATAGAATAGTATGTAAAATTTGACGAGTACCGCCTGAGCTTCGATTGAATTCGTTCACCTTCAATTACACAGTAGCTTGAAAGTCTTAACTTAATCCTTTTCTTTTTATTATTTTTAGTTTTCTTTCATTATTATTTACTGTTATTATTTTTATTTTTATAATCACCAGTTAATCAATTAGCGTTCAGAAATGTGTACATTGTTTAATGTGCTGCTTACAGTTTCATTGCTTTAATGGCAAAAGACAATTAGTAAGTGAAAATAAAAAAAGACATATATATATATATATATATATATATATATATATATATATATATTATTTTCATTTACTATTAGTCTTAAAGCTTTATATATATATATATATATATATATATATATATATATATATTTATTCATAATTTTTTTTCCATAAGATTCGTATGTCAAATAGCTAAAGATTAATAGTAAATGAAAATGAATATATATTTATGTATCTATATATATATATACATTATATATATATATATCTATATATATATATATATATATATATATATATATTATATATATATATATATCATATATGTACTATGTATATATATATATATATATATATATATATATATATATATATATATATATATATATATATATATATGATATAAAAACCATTCAAAAACTGAATTGAAATTAATGAATAAAGATATATTATCATTCGTATTAATTTTATTAAAATTTTCATTTGATGTTATATTTCACCATAATTCTTAGAAAATAAATTTCGTTCTGTTTTTCTTACGACGCCGTATCCTCCCCGAACCATCATCCTAAGTATCTTTTTCGAACTTTTTTATTTTTATTTTAACCCAAGCACAAAATCATCATCCTTAACCTTGACCCTTTACCCTTGACCAGCGGCTGTCATTGGCGAAGCTCAAGGGATGGCGATTGAAAACGAAAGCAGACACAAGGTCTGGCAGACCACGCCACGACCCAGCAGCGTGGAGCCAATATTCGATAACAGGAACCAGAAATTCTCATACACGTATAATTATCAACATATTACATGTGTGATGTAAAAATTTGCTTTTTGATTCGAAGAGTTTACATATATATTGCTGTTTTTAAAATTAAAACATGGAAATGCATTATTTCATATCCCGTCCTTCATTCAGCCGATATTTTTTGATTGAATATCGTGTCTCTACCTCTGTTTCGGTTCGCCATACATATATTGGCTTTTTGGTTTCATTCATGAGGCTTTTTCCGTCCCATACAATATTAAGTGATTTGCATAAAAGAATGATTTGATTAAAGAACATTTCGCCGCTCTTCAGCTGGGTGGTGTGTGCGTGTGTGTTTGCTCTCTTTGGGAAGGAAGCACGATTGTACATTGCATTTTTTATTTTGATTTTCATTATTGAGCTTATCATTTTTCGTTATAATAGCATTTCCTTTTTTATGGTGGTATACACTTGGTAGAAATTTGATATATTTATTGTGTTATTTAATGCATATTATTATG
Organism: Macrobrachium nipponense; assembly: GCF_015104395.2. NCBI lineage: Eukaryota > Metazoa > Arthropoda > Malacostraca > Decapoda > Palaemonidae > Macrobrachium > Macrobrachium nipponense. Next base: position 38,053,030 of record NC_087212.1, read on the forward strand.
CTGATCTTCTGTAATCTTAGTATTATAATTTGGTGACCATACTTGTTGTATGTTACTACTATTTCAATACTTGTGCCAACTTAATACAGGACGGTCTGATCCTTTGAATTTCAAGTTAAGCAAAGGATAGCCTGTACCGGAAATGAGAGCATAACATCACCTTACTGTGTACTTTAAGGGACCACCAATTTTATTCATTGTGTGTTCCAAGCGTGTAGCCATTTCTATCATTTTCCCCTATGATGTGCTTTATTTCATTTACACATAACTTTAGTCATTATGTAAAGAGCAAAGTCACTACATGTTGTCCAAAAATATTTTCAAACCTTGATCCATTCCAAGAGATTATTATTATAAGGGACGCCTTAGGCAAATGGACCTCTTTGGCACAAAGCTTGTTTAATCTAAGCCTTATTTTAGCGTCTGGCCGCCAGTGATTGTTTTAAATCTTGTAAGAGTGACACGTTTATAACCTCCCGAGGGTTAAGATATTTTAGGCAGTAAGTTATTGCTAGAGACTATAATAGATTCACATCAACCGAGCATTTGACGTCTAGGCCAGTCCCACACGACGCTCCTGATTGGCTATTGATAAGCCAGTCACAGGGCTGGAAACTCTTAGTCTCTCTCGAGAGTTCACAGAGGCAGATGTATGTTCCACCTCTCCTGAGGGATACGTCTTTCAGGAAAGGTGGAACATGCATCCTACCTATGTGAACTCTCGAGAGAGGCAGAGTTTCCAGCCCTGTGATTGGCTTATTAACAGCCAATCAGGAGCGTCGTAAGGGCCTGGCCTAGACATTAGATGCACGGGTGATGTGAATCTACTATAGTATGTAGGTATTTCCTTGACAATGTCGGAGTATATATCCACTTTGATATTCTTATGCCAATTCAGAATTTGTGCATTGAGTTCTTGTTGAGTTATAAAGAGTTCCTCGAAAAGGAAACGTAGTATCGTCTGTTTCGCCATGCGAATCGGGATTCATGCACAGATGCACTTCGAAGCTTAATAGGAAAACACTAAATGGAGCAACCAAGTTTTGATAAAAGGTGAAAGAAAGGAAAATCTTCGCGAAGCCTGAAAATGCTGGACAGATGTTTGAGTCTATATTAGTAGAATATAGGGACATTCTACTCACTTCCAGAGTGGACGGCAATGTAAATTACTTCTCAGTACAGCAGAATTCTGGCCTTTTTTTTTTTTAACTATCGGTAACCTCATGAAATTCTTGTTTACCAAAATATATTAGCCTCTTTTAAAAAGACGTTTTTAAAATGTTTCTAAATCTTTTACAGTGGCATCTAAGCTATATACTTTAATTTTTCTCCGATTTTCGGATTGGTTTAAATGAGGCAGTGCGGTTTTTAATGATAATTCCCTTTGTTTCTCATTCCTTAAAGGCCCTATAGCTTGAAGGCTGAGTCTGTTCATAGGCTTAAAAAATTCCCATGGGCCTTTTCAGTAGAACTATAGGAAACTTCATCACAGTTTCCTGTGCTTTGGCTATCATCAAGCCTAATCAAAAAGAGAGCAAATTAAGAAAATAAGTTTTGTTTTCATCAGTCTTCATCATACGGGAAGCAGTCCTCTTTAAAGATTGGTACGCATAATTACTATAGAAATTCAGTGACAGCCTTATCAGCATGTCAGCTATAAGGAAATCATCGAGTCTTTGTCTTTAGTGTTGTTCACAAGGAAAGCAGTCCAGTCCTTCTCTATTTTAAAGATTGATTCATAAAAATTATAGAAATTCAACGTCATATTTATCTGCACACAAACAATGGGGAATTCAGCGAAGGTTTTCATTAGGTTCAGGTCTCGTAATTGAATGGTTTGATAAAATTGGAAACGAATGAAAGAATGACCAGTAATTTCGTCAGTCTTCCTAGGTGAGGGAGGCCAAGCTGACCTTCACGGGCTGCAGTTTTCGTCGGATATCTGTGTGTAAAGTCTCCCATAAGGTAAGGAGGCTCAACTTAAGTTAGATTAGGTTAGAGTAAACTACGAAATGCAGCATCGGCACTGAGCCATGCCCCCACAAAATACAGTCTCTCCTTCCACACCTCTTAAAACTTGGTTTACGATCACCAATGGACCAGAACGAGGGCATTATCGGGACGCCAGCACTCGGCATCATCATCCCCAGAGCTGCTGCTGCTGCTGCTGCTGCCGGTATCGAGAAGGTCCTACCCTCGCAGAAGCGGCCTTAGATAATGAGAGGGAAATGAGGGAAATAATAGGAAATAGCTTATAAGGGGAAAGAAGAGGGGACAGGAAATGAATGGAAGGGGGTGATGGAGGTAATAGAGTAAGGGTAAACCATTAATGGTCAATTTATCAATAAAGCCTTTCGATATATCCTATGGAGAGATGCAAATATTCGCACATGGCCTCTCTAGCCTCCGGTCCCTTCTCTTCGCCACGGATTTTGGTAATGGGACATGATCGAAGGAGTTCCTTAATATCGGTATCTTATTGTTATATGTAGATACAAGCATTTGGTCCAAAACTTTTTTGGTAAGAATGTCTGTGTTAAAGAAGAATCATTTACTGGAAAAGTTGGAAAAAAAGTAAGAATGTCATAACAATGTTAGAATAGATGGGGCTAAGAGAGAGCGGAGATTTTATATGTAGATTTATCTGGTGGTTCATTACAGGATTTCAAAATGTTATTAAAATACTTTTGAAATTAGAGGATGTCTCAGCATCAAATTCTGACAGCTATTTTAGGCCGCTGGTTACTTAAAAGGCTCTGCGCGTGATGATTTACCCTTTCATTAGCTTAGTTTAAATTCTTCCACGTCATTATTTATTCCCATTTTTAATTCATTTCATTTCAACATAAAGCACTCCCGATCTCGTTTAGTAGCCATTGAAGAGGAATTCTATGCAAGATGTACGAATAACTTTGGTCCATGAGCCATTTTTTAACCTTTTCCCTATTTATCTCGCCCCTTAGACAGGCCCTCTTGCTCAGGCCTGAAAGGTCGTCTCCGATAGTTACAAGATCATAACAAGGGGGTTTGTGAGGCGGAAACAGTCGGAGTGTGTCGTGTGGTGTCATGTGGTAATTATCGAGGGTTAATGACCTTCGGCCTGGAGTGCTAGAGGGGCCGGTCTCGGGGACATTCTTGGCCCTCTCCTGACCTTGTTACCACCGTTTAGGACATTTTTCCTTTCCAAGGTCCTCGTTTCTTTCTTTGCTTTGATCTGCATCGTAGAAGATAACATTTACATTTCTTGCTGTGCTTTAAGTTGAATGAGGAAATTGCTTGAAACGTCATATTTGCCGTTAAGAAAGATTTGTTTATTCATTTTTCACTTGTTTATTCATTTTTCACAAATGTTTATTTTTGAGTCGGGGACCTTTGCCAAGCCAATGAATTAGTCAGTTCACCGATGTTTATCTTAAGCTAACACTACTCATTATATTCTTTCCTGATTTACATAAACAAGGATACCTCGTAATTCCATGGACAACTGTAGACACGAAACTGAACTCCATTCAGCAGAGTTTTCTTCATCTCATGTAACTGTGTATTCCGTCGTTCTTTCCTGCGTTTGCATATTAAGCGCCCAATTCAAGTCAGGATCTTTCTGCTGTTTTTTTTCAGCCTTGGCCGACATTTCTTCTTGGCTCCAAGGACCTCGGCTGTATTAGCCACTTTTCAATATACTTGGTTCTTTTCTTACTTGGTGTACCAAGTTACGTTCTATTTGAGATAGCAAGTTATTTTTTTATATGGTGTACAAGCTGAAGGTACCCGTACGCACTCCAGGAGATGTATAATTTCATTTATAGGAAGTTTTGTAAAAACTCCAAGAATTCTTATCGTCCATTTCAGACACCTAGTATATTTTGCAGTCACCATATGCTTAATCAATAGTCACATTCAAAATGTTTATTTTTTCAAGCCTATTAACCTTACATACGTTGCTCCAAAAAATAAGGACTTACAGCGCCCATACATAGCTAATCTTTTTTATTTTCTTCGCCTTTAGAAGGATCTACATCAGAAAAATAGGAAATTCTGGTTATCAGTAGGTCTAAAGTAATAACGTTGGTTGCCCCATACCAACTGGTGCTGTCACTCATTCAATTCATTGCTACACAGCTTAGAATGTGTAGCTTTCAAATAAATAATTATACTTGTTTTTTATTCGACTCCAAATACGATATATATTTATACATGCGTGCATAAAGCAGGCTTCAGTAATTTTTATTTACAAAATACTGTCGACTCGAGCTGTAGTATGCTATTCCATGTCCTGAGCTCTGGAATCTCTCCTCTTTGTATATCGATATTTGCTCGACCTTACTTTGATCCATTTAAAATCGTCCCTTGGCCATGCCTGATGGACAGGGGCAGGGCCGTCGGGGTTATCCGAATCAATAGCCATACATATAAGCCTTCCTTCTCCTGCCTCTATGATAATACATGTGACTAAATATCCCCCAAACAGATTTTGGAAAGCTAACTAATACCTTTCTGATGCTGCTGAGTCAGCCATAATAAAGAGACATTCGTTGCAAACGACCCGAAAACATGAATACGATTAAGGGGAGAAGATATCCCTCTCTCCGTCCCCTTACCCCTGCTTCGGCCTCTTCTTTTCCTCCTCCTCCTCCTCCTCCTCCCTTCTCGTGAGGGGTAAGGGGAGAAAGTACCCAGAAAATCGCACATCCCTTTTGGCGTATCACATCAATGAGTGAATGGGTCCCCGCTCTGATAAACCCGCCACGCCCAGGCCAACCACGGTCGTTGTGTCTTGTATCGATTTTATTTTTTTTCTTTTATTATCTCATTTTAGCTTTTGCCTCCTGCGTGGCACTTTCTCTCGTTCCCTTCCTCTCTCTCTCTTTCTCTCTGTGCGTAAAGTAAAATCTTATTCTACATGGGAATATTTTCCCTTTAGATCATTCTAAGCACATGGTAGAAGAATTTCAGTGCTTTCATTTAGAGAAAAAGACTCTCTCTCTCTCTCTCTCTCTCTCTCTCCCCCTCTTTTGGTTCATAACCCTCTTGCCGTCACCCTGATACGCTCAGCCAGTGTCTGAGTGTAAACAATATTTGCAAAACAATGGATGAACGTCAGAGAGGGTATGTAGGCGGCTCTCTCTCTCACTCTCTCTCTCTCTCTCTCTCTCTCTCTCTCTCTCTCTCTCTCTCTCTCTGTATAAATGCTGATATTGATGTTTTAAGATTGTAAATTATTGATGTTCTGACTACACGATTTTTTCAAGAAATATTTCCAATTCATCTCATAATCCCATGATTTCTCTCTCTCTCCTCTCTCTCTCTCTCTCTCTCTCTCTCTCTCTCTCTCTGTATAAATTCTCATACTGATGTTTCGTATCGTGAATTTATTGATTTTTCTGTCTGCTTATTTTTTTAAGAACTATTCTTTCATTTCATTTCATATATACTCCCCTGATTTTTATTACTCTCTCTCTCTCTCCTCTCTCTCTCTCTCTCTCTCTCTCTCTCTCTCTGTATAAATACTCATACTGATGTTTTCATATTGGGAATTTATTTATGATATTCTGTCTACACGATTTTTTTTTCTCAAGAACTTACTTCCAGTTCATTTCACACTCCCTTTACTTTTATTCTCTCTCTCTCTCTCTCTCTCTCTCTCTCTCTCTCTCACACACACACATAGAAACGCGCGTTCCCTCTCTTGCTAACCCTCCCACCCCATCCAAACCCCCATCCCCGCCCCAATAACCCTCCCCTTATTTCCCCAACCCCTTTTCTTCCTCCCTCTGTTTGCTTAGGGCCTTTGAGTGCGTATCCGCTTGACTTCGACTTCATTACACTATTAAAAGATGCTTCGGGGGTTGAATTTCAATTCGCGGTGACCTTCTGAGCCATCATCATCATCATCATATCTCTCAGATAGGGTGGAAGGGATGGTGCTCTCTCTCTCTCTCTCTCTCTCTCTCTCTCTCTCTCTAAAAAGTTTCTAGAAATTGTGTGACTATAGTAGATTCACATCACCCGTATATCTGACGTCTAGGCCAGTCCCTAACAACGCTCCTGATTGGCTGGTGACAAGCCAATCACAGGGCTGGAAACTCTGTCTTTCTTGAGAGCTCACATAGGCAGGATTTATGTTCCACCTTTCCTGAAGGATACGTCTTTCAAAAGTATCCCGCAGGAGAGGTGGAACATACATCCTGCTTATGTGAAGTCTCGAGAGAGGCTGGGAGTTTCCAGCGCTGTGATTGGCTTATCAACATTCAATCAGGAGCGTTGTAAGGGACTGGCCTAGACATCAGATGCACGGGTGATGTGAATCTACTACAGTGCTTCCATGATGTTCCTCTGTTTCTACGTGAAGTCTGGCTTGCTCTCTCTCTCTCTCTCTCTCTCTCTCTCTCTCTCTCTCTCCTCTCTCTGTAAGTTCTCCCATATAAATCTCTAGTATCTCGTTTTCTTATCGTGGATTCGCTCTTGCCTGTTATAATTGATCGCATTGTATCCCTAATGCTACGCCAAATGGATCCAAATCACGTTCTTATTTTCAGTCATCTTAGGTCACTATCATTAACTCCTTCGTTTTCGGTTATTCTGATTATTTAAGTATTAGTGAAATGCAATTTTTTTATAAGATTTTCAATGAACAACATTTAAAAATAAGAACTTCAACACCATAAAAATTCCCTTCGCTTTAACACTTACAGTTAAGTATTATAATTTGGTGGTCTGGTTAAACTCTCTAATAATCATCATCATCATCATCATCATTTGGGACTTGTCTACTTTGCTTTCTGCTTTTTTATTTTCCATCCGTTCCCATTGGCGTCTCCTCACTTAGATGTTCAACTCCTTCAACTTTGTCTTGTTCGAGTTTTCATCTACAATTAACGATAAATCTATGGGGGCGAACTCTCTGAGAGTCTGGTAATTCGAGTCAGTGGTGTAATTTGTGAGGATGAGATATATGATCAGTTATGATAAAACAGAAAGATAAAGTTCACACGAATAAAGGTAAATTATTTCAGGCGTTTGTTTCTTATGTCAAGAGGAGCGAATCACTGTTAAAATTTTTTAGAGGTTTTTAAAAATGAATACCATTTGTTGTAGTTCAATGGGTTGTTGTGGGACTTGGATAACTGTCCTGCATATATGTTTTTGCTCTTGATTTTTTTTCAAAGATCAAACCCTATACGATGGCTACTTTCCTGAATGAATATTCTCTTTGTCTGTGGAATCATTTCGTCGTTTGATTTACGTTTAATATATATATATATATATATATATATATATATATAAATTATATTATATTATATATTATATATGTATATAAAATTTAAATTTGTCAGTCAGCAATGAAAGTTATCACGTGGGAGAGGTTTATAATCTCTCTCCTCTCTCTCTCTCTCTCTCTCTCTCTTCTCTCTCTCTCTCTCTCTTTCTGTTATTAATTATCCGTTTTCTAAGACATTATATTAAGCCTTTGGAAGCCAAAGAATTATGCATAATCCATTTTTATACATATGCAATTAGTACTCAATAATGTCTATTTTCGTCTATGCTTCCAATGCACTTAACGTAAAGTACAGGGACTTGTACAACTATGTGTTGTGAGTTATGAAATTGCGTGGAATATGCAGTTCTGCATATTTGCTGTATGCAATTTATATTTCTTATAACCGACTTAAAACTTATATATATATATATATTATATATATATATATATAATATATATATATATATATATATATATATATATATATATCACTAATGGTAAACAGCCAAAGAGCTGAAATTTTAATCTTCGTGCCTTTCATCTCGGTATGTCTCTCTCGTTCGAGTATTTGGCTTAATTATCATGACCTATTTTTCCGGCTACTGAAATTGAGATAGGAAGGTGACAGAACTGACTGCTGATATGATTGCGAAACCTTTGTTGAGTGACGCCCATTAGTACTAGTGACGTCATGTAGTACCTTCGCTTGTTAACACTGTTAGCGGTCCCTTTGGTTGGGCTTTCGTGTTTTATGTAACCATTCAAATCGGTACCATTACGTAGCATTGAGTGATTTATTTTTTCGCGTATCTATGCGCATTTTCCCAAAGCATTTTTCTCCTATTAACCTCATGACGTCAATATTATCAGATGGACCTACATCGATGAAAAAAAAAAAAAAAAAAAAAAAAACAACATGCGCTGTCTAGACTCGTCAGCGCGTATCATTCATATCTTTGTACCTTCTTGTGCTCTATTCGCGTGAACGGGGACACATTCCTCTTATCTCTCGGCCCACTTTACCACTGACACCTTCAGGAGCTGGAGTTACACCTACTCTTCGTGCTGACGCGTATTTTCCTTCTTTCGTGAATTATGAAGCCCTTCTACAAAATTGCAACTGCCTCGTAGGATGAGAAATCCCAAGGAGATCTCTCTTGCACCCTTGTTGTGTTTCTCTCTTTTCTCCGCTGTTACCACATTTTAAAGGAAACGACATATGCATGTGTGTGTATACACACACAGACGCATATATATATATATATATATATATATATATATATATATATATATGTATATACATATATGTCAATGCGCGTGTGTGTGTGTGTGTGTGTGGGGTGCTTGCGTATATGTGTATATGTATGTACTTGTATATACAAATAATTTTGAAAGAAAGAAGTCAGTATTGCTGAAGCCTTCAGTTATCTAGACCCACAGACATTATTAAATCTTAATGGGCCGTTTAAACCCGGAACGAATTCACATCTGTGGTCTTATTTTATTGCTGTTTTTAGATCATGTTTGGTTAATGTTGAGGGTCACTTTTCATATTTTATATTAAGCCCCGCATATTCCTGCACAGGGTATCAGTCAAGGGTAACTCGTAAGTCACCTAGTTATTATATAGATGTTAAGGCTTTACCTCGTCTTTCGATTGGCGATTTTTATGAAATTTATTTTTCAGAAATATATTTACCTAAGTGTTTACCTGTGACTAGTAATCATGGAAGTTTCTAAATATACATTTCTTATTCTGTCGTTGAAAAAATAGCAGAAAGATACTTATTTACATATATATTTTATATATACATATATATATATATAATATATATATATATATATATATATATATATATATATATATATATGTGTGTGTGTGTGTCTGTGTGTGTGTGTGTGTGGTATGTGTTTGTGTGTGTGTGTTGAAAAATGGTGGATATTCGTATTTTTTAATGTGCAAAAAATGTAGAAATCGATTTTCATAAAGACTACAGGGAGAAAGAGACAAATTGGAATTTTTTCAAGTATAAACAATGGCAATAATCGATATTTCTAGAAAATTTAGGAAGACGAAAAGCAGAAATCCGGATTTCAAAAAAAAAAAAAAAAAATGGATTAATAAAAATCTATCGGATCAAATCAGACTACGAAATAACTTGCTTGTGGATTGGGGTAGGGGTAGGGGTGTGGTGGGGAAGGTAGGAAGGGGGTGTGTGGGGTGTGAAGGAGGGTGAATGTAAATGGATCGATGCTGGTATATCCATGACTAATATGAATTGGGTAGGGAGATTGTGGGGTGCGGGGAAAGAATCTGTGGAGGGAACATTGTGGGTGGGTGGGGATTGTTTGTGGGGGACAGCAGACTTGTCTGTGGGAGTCGAACTTGTCAATATGAGTGATAAGTTCATGACATCGCCCTGAGTATGTATGTATATATATATATATATATATATATATATATATATATATATATATATATATATCTCATAGAACAATCAACTTGTAATATTCACGCATATGCACAGATGTTTGTTGACTATGAGAATATATATTATATAATATATCATATATATATATATATATATATAATATATATATATATATATATATATATATATTATAATTTTTTATGTAAATATTTATTACTTTAAACACTTCGCTGGGTGAAGATTTCACTACACAACATTACCCATGTAGCAAAGACTTTCCCACTGCCAAGCACAGTTTTAAAAGGTAAAAATGAAAGTAGAAATATTGACTGGTTAGTTCCATAATCGAAAATGCTAAAGAAACAATGTCATTGTCCTTACAAGTGTTTATATTCCATTTTCGTGCGTTAATATTTACAGACAGCCTTCTTGATCGATGTTCAAGACTAAATATCCCTGACTTCTTGCTCTAACAAACTGCAAATGTTTGCAGTGAGTTTCCGCCAATGTCCTTTTATCTGACTTGTGACCACGAAGAATGTTATGAAGTATGTTGATATTAGATCTCGTGAATAATTTTACCTATAATGGTTGGCAATACAACTCAGTGACTTTATGACTAATATGTAGGTTTGTATTTTTACACCTAGAATTGTAATTTTGCTTTTGCTTTTGCGTATATTCTTTCTTGAGCAGGCATGTGCGCATAAACACATATTCTTTCTTGAGCAGGCACGTGCGCATAAACACATATTCTTTCTTGAGCAGGCATGTGCGCATAAACACATGTGCGTATAAAAATGCCGATAAGGAAGACAATATGATTGATATATGTTTGAATAAAAGTAGGCATATTATTATAAGGATATGTAATGCAACTACTGAGACACTGCAGTTAGAGGCGGAGGGTAACGAGCATTAAGAACATGTTCTGCATTGCGCATTGCATTCTGTAAGAAGTCCTCTCTAGCTGGGAAACAAGAGGGTATAAGAGAGAGTTAAATTTGTCGGTGATGAGTTAAGCTTATATAATTTTGGGTCCCATATTTGATATGAATTCTTGGCACTTTATTTTTTTCACTGGTATTAAGGGTCTCTTGTTAAGGGTAGTTCAGTGCTTGATGTATCCATGTGATTTTCTTCAAGTGTTATTGTAATTATTATTACTGAAAACATCCGAAATTAGCAGGGAAGCCTAAGAAAAACATTTTTTCACTTTTCACATCTTAACGAAAGCGTTAATTATCGTTATAACTGCAGTCGTGGCTTCTGGGCAGCAGAAGGATTCCAACTCCAATTACAATAAGATATCAGTACAATCTTCATCTTATGACGATTCCAATGGTATTTAATTGTATTTAGGACATATATGTTAGGAGTTGTAGAACCTGCAGACATGATTGTTATAAAGTAACATACAAAATGGTATCTTTCTCCCATTATAACCTAGACTATTTCAATGTCTTAGGTCTGTACGTGCCTTTGCGCACTTGATATACAGAGAGAGAGAGAGAGAGGAGAGAGAGAGAGAGAGAGCCAGTAAAAAGAAAGAAAGGGAAGAAAGATCACAAACAGGCAAGGCAAATAAAAGGGTACAGAGAGAGAGAGAGAGAGAGAGAGAGAGAGAGAGATAGAGAGAGAGAATATACTAGGTGGCAGTAAAAAGAGAGAAAGGGGAGAAAGGTCACAAAAATGCATGGCAAATAAAAGGATAAAGAGAAAGAGAGAGAGAGAGAGAGAGAGAGACACGATAAACAGGGTGCCAGTAAAAAGAGAGAAAGGGAAGAAAGGTCACAAATATGCAAGGCAAATAAAGGGATACAGTAGAGAGAGAGAGAGAGAGAGAGAGAGAGAGAGAGAGAGAGAGAGAGAGAGAATGACCTTGCCATCACGTACCTCTAATATATCACCCCCACCCGGCATCTTCAATCACTACCACCGCACTGCCTGGCGCTTCGGTGCCCTTCCAGAGCTAATGTTTTTGTTTTTCCTCCTGAAGCAGGACGCTGTATAACGAAGGCGGAGCAGGGAATCATTTTTTTTTCAGTTATCGTGTTTGTTTTAGTAGGCTTCGTTACTCATTTGTTTGTTGCGCTTTGGTTTGTTTCTTGTTCCAGTTCTGTTCTGCGAGTTTCAAGAGAGGAAGCTTTGTGTTTGTATTTCGTTGCTCGTTAAAGAGAGCCGTTGGGAGATTGTTTCGCTTTCTCTTTGGGAGATCGATCGCTGGAGAAGATTTGGTTAAGAATCGTGCTTTGCGAGAGGATCCTGCGTGTTGACAGACGTTTTGGAGGAGAGGTTTTGTTCCCTTTTAGAAAAGATTGACAGTTTTTATCTCTCTCTCTCTCTCTCTCTCTCTCTCTCTCTCTCTCTCTCTCTTGCATACAGAATTCTTTCATGTTACAAGCTCTGATGAAAATTTGTCAAACCATAAGATGAAATACAACATTGAAATCTGTTTTGTGTGAGTCATATTTGATTTTGGAGGGTAGCTTTCAATTTTATATAGGGACAGAATCCTTCATATATAGGACCCTTTCCTTCAAGATTTAGATGTGTCAGTTTTTTTTCTCTTAATTTGAAGGCTCCCTTTTGTTATTTAAAATGGCAAAATCCACTGACGGGTCTCAACAGAAAATAATAAGAAACTTCAAAAGACGTTTTTGAAGCATGGCTTCCTTTGTTGTCGTTTGATTCACCAAGTGATATCTTTTGAGTAGAGGACTGATGGGATGGGCAACATAATGTCCTTTCCTAGCCCAGGTCCGAAGAAAGCAAGAAAAAAAAATTAAGGAAGGGAGGAGTGGTTTGTTGGGTTAGGCGGAAGGCCTTAATCATGAAGGGAGCGTTAGTTTTATATCATGAATAACAGAAGTATTTAGAGAATTCTAAAGCATGGTAGTTGCAAGAAAGGGACCTCAAATAAACTGCGTAGTCAGAGAATAACTTTTTTCCACTTAGTAAATCTGGGATGAGGTACCCTAGCGGGTGTTACGAAGCCAACTGAAGAAGAAATGGAATTTGGGGTGGAAATTTAAATGCAGAGATGATTAATTTTTTGTTTTATGTTTTGACAATCTTTCCTAATTCTCTGATCAAATTTTTGAACTCAAATCTTCCCATGAGATTAAGCTCAATTTGTGTCACTCATTGACCTAATATGGTGACTGGTACACCGTTTGTGATTGTGTGCCAACTTCATTTGGAATCGTTAATTTAAGTGTGCTCATGAAAATTGTGAGTATCCTGTTAATTAGTTAATGAGATTTTTCTGAGAATTTTGACCCTGGCATTAGGTAATATGGATTCGCTTTTGGATTATTTTCAGTATAATTTCGAAAATTCGAAAGAAGGTACTCATTTCTATTAGATCTTTGATTTTTGTAGACTATGATTTCAAGATGGTTTTTTTTTTTATTTAGAATTGCTTTACCTCCATAGAAAACGTATTTGTTTAAAATAATCCCTTGTTATCCAGAGGCAGGAATGAGTGACAGTATTCCCGTATCCCAATTGTGGTGTTTGACCCATGGTCTGTCTTAGACCTGTAGACCTTGTATTAGTCCCTGGTTTGACCAAAGCGGATAAAAGCCTCCGTTTAATTCATTACACCTTAGCGGTAGGATTTTACCTTTGCTGACCTTCTTCGATCATTCTCTTTCAAGACAGCATCAATTTTTTATCAACCTCTGGGAAAGGAAATTTATTTATGCCGGAAAGAACTGCCTAATCGGTGTAAAAAGAAAAAAAAATGGTTATTCACTCAAGTAGCGGTTAAAAAATAAGACCATATATCTTTCAGCTACTGATTGGTTTAAAAAGGAGCAGGGTTTCTAATTTGACCTGAAAATGAAGGTGACTGCACATGCAGAGTAAAGCTATATGCTGTGTAAGATTGCTAGAGCTGATATCTCGAGGGCTAAGATTTTCCTTGTTTTGGTAAAACAACTGGCAAAAGGTGATAGTTCTTCAACAAATAACAAATATGACCAAAGGGTCAACTTTGAAAAGATGATGTGAGTCTTGAATGGCAAGTGTGATTCACGTAATGCACAACGTTGTTTATTAATTCTCTCAGTATTTCACAACGTTGAAACGCTTAAAGTATGCCGTATTACAAAAAAAAAGTCATTGAGATGAATTTTACACGATATCTAATTGAAGTAGCTAAATTTGGGACGTATCATCTAATAAGCATCAAATTGCTCCGCCTTTAAAGTCGTGGAGTTTGAAAGTTATTGACTGGTATATGATTTGAATAATTTTAAATATTTATATTGAGCTGTAGGAGTATGTCGCATGTTTACTAAAAACGCACCAGTGGTCTGTGAAGTCACTGTACGCCAAGCATGATTTTTGAAATACTTACTGAAGCTTTTCTCATGCTCACTAAGTTTTAAAATTGAGATTGTACGGACATTACTTGAAGAAAAGTATATGTCAAGTAACTGTATCTTATTGTATTTGGTCATCATGCAAGCTTCTGAAAGTCGAAAGTTGAAAGAACCATAGCTTTTCAAAATAGATTTTGTTTCGGTGTGGGTCGTTCCCAGATAGTGACCCCAAAGGGTTTTAACCCGGTATGTATCCACTTATGTGGCGTGTTTAGTACAAGCCCGGTGGGGATTACCGTAACAACACAAAGAAAAGACTGAAAGTATCGTAAAGGTAATGACCTCAAGAAATATTAGTTTTACATAACGGCCCCCGAAACCCTTGGGTGTCATTTTCTAGGAAAGATCATTCGGTATTAACTGAAGAAAGCTTGAACACAATCCAAATTGTCAAGAATAGTAAAGAAAACGTACTGCAGAAATTTGGACGTTGGTTTAGATATTATCTGCTTGCTTTTCATAGCAAATCCTGTTGAAATTTGGATAATCCGGTTTGCCAGAGGCCTTCAAACCCCAATGATACCACTGAACATGTGAATGGGGTTTGAGGAGACTGACGTCAGTAACCGCTTGTCGCTCCGTTGACCTGTTACCTGAATGTTGTTGCTCTTGATTGACTGTTAACTCTTTATCGACAAAATCAGGGATCTTTACGCACAGAATGACATTCCATCCTAGATCATCTAGACAATGAAATATACAGATTGTCCTGCACATTAATGACATCATTCACTTGAGCGGGAAGGGATTTTCTTTGCCTTTCAAGTACATATGGTTGGTGTGTCAACGTTCAAGGAAACACATCAGAACCTGCAATTAATGCGAGTCATTTCTTGTCATTAAGGTGAAAGAGTCATCTCAGGACAGTCCAGGTACTCTGTGCCACCACGCTCGCAGAGGAAAACAGGAAAAGTGAAAAGTGTTGGGCAGCAACAGCCAGCGTCCAGGTGAAAGTGATTGGAGTATTGAGCGAAGCTTTGGCATGCTGGAAAGCAGTCGTAACATGTAAAAGTAATGTACAGAGATAAAATGATTCTCTTTATGGCGACAGGTGAAGGTTTTATGAACAATAGGAGCTGGAATAGAATGCAAGAGAGTTTTCCAGTCTCTGGAACGCTGGACGACAAGACTTTGTCCAGCCTCTGGAACAACTGGCCGCAAAGCACCCGACAGTTACCTGTTGCGTGATTTGGAGTTTGATTTAAATGATGCTGAACGTCTGCTGATTTTTTTAATGGGCCCAACCCTTGAGAGAATTACATCTGTATGAAAAATACTTATTAGTTCTCAACCACTGAGGAGGAGGTTAGAGTGAATTTCATTTTATTATTATGAAATCAAAGTTTGTTGTGCTCTAATATTAATTAAGATCTTCCGTACTGCTGTTGTGGCCTAGATGACGAAAGATAGGAATAAAATGCTCCCCTGAAGTGGACCGCGAAGTCTCTCTCTCTCTCTCTCTCTCATGGTTAATTTTGGATATCACGTGCATTACCTTTGATATCATATAAACACACACATAATTACTCACGAGCATGCACACTCAAACACTTGCCAGGCAGTCATTAAAAGTGATTTTCTGTAAAATTGACCAAATAAATCTTATCCTGAAGTAAATATATCACTCCGCTCTCCCCCTTCCCATCTCTCTCTCTCTCTCTCTCTCTCTCTCTCTCTCTCTCTCTCTCTCTCTCTCTCTCCATAGAGCAGTTCCACTGAAGGAAAATATTTTCTTAGTCGTACTGCAGCCACCAAGCTTCTTTTTTCTTTCACTATCTCTTCTCGCCTGTCCCATTTACATTCTCTCTTTATCTTCAGAATGCTCCCACCTAACCTCTCTCTCTCTCTCTCTCTCTCTCTCTCTCTCTCTCTCTCTCTCGCTCTCTCTCTCTCTCTCTACTGGACCCAAATTCACCTCCTCACCCTCTTTGCTATCAGCCTTCCGTCCCACATGCCTGCATGAATTCACACCCACACTTTTTCATATCTTTTCTTCCAGTGGCGTCAGTCACCCTTTATTTTCTCTCTCTCTCTCTCTCTCTTCTCTCTCTCTCTCTCTCTCTCTCTCTCTCTCTCATTCCCCACCTTTCATTAATGAAGTCGTCATTGTCCGGAGCGAAAGCCGAGCAAGACAGTCGGTCCTTCGGAGATGTCACGTAAAGACACAGAGCGCCAGCATCCAATAAAGTTATCAGGTCATTGAGACACCTCGGCCCTGTTTGATACCGGGCTCCCTGATGACTCTGGAAGTACATATATATATATAAAACGACGACGGCGATATCGAACCTGACGATCGCCCCTCGGCCTCGTGGACCCCCGCCCGAGATACCACAGGATCTGTTGGGTTTACGGCTTCATAAAGAGCTGGGCATTAGGTATAAACAAGGCACCGGGTGGACAGATAGTCTCGACCTTCTCGTGTCGTTTCCCCGGGAATCGGGTAATTAATGTCCGGGAGAGAATTATCAGGTTGGCCGCGTAATATTATCCCAAATGTGGAGGCGTGGCGCGACAGTTTTGCCTTGTCACCGTTGGGTGATCACTTGTTGGGAACAGTGATATCACTCGGGACTTGGTTGACACCAGGTGCTTTTTGCAGTCTCTCTCTCTCTCTCTCTCTCTCTCTCTCTCTCTTCTCTCTCTCTCTCTCCCCTCACGTGTAACTGTATTACAAGTATGACGCGTGTGGAAAAACATAAAAAAATAATTGTTATATATTTTTGCGTTTATTTCTTTCCGTTTATCTTTGAATTGAACATCTGTTATAATGCTTTTACTGTAAAACTCATGGTAGGAATCTCAGTTTTTTTTTATACAAAATTCCTGTTTTTAAACACATTTGCCAATATTCATTTTATTAGGTGAGTTTTGCTGAGTTTTAGTGGAGGGAATGGATTAGTTCTTTAGAAAATTTATAACTTTATTTGTCTTAAACAAATAAATGAAAGTGTTCCAAATTCATTGTTGCAATACAGGTATCATTTGTTGATCTTACTTATTTGTTCACTGAACTCCGCAGGGATCTTCTTCCTCAGCTGACTTCAGCCCTAACAGTAGGTCTTTGTGAACTACACACCTATAATTATTCGAGGGTATTTATGCGGGAGATGTCACTGTATAGTACAATTAGAGGCCTCATATCGTTTTTGAAGTTAAGGAAAGTGATAAAATCTCCACCTTTTTTCATATTCAAGATTTAGACCATTGAGTATTTATTTTATTCTGTTTATTTTTAATTCGACTTAACTGTCTTTCTTTTTATAAAATGTCTCCTAATAAATCTTCTGCACGTTGCCCCCATCTGCAACACTTCCCTTCATTTTATGAGCCACTTCTCAAGCTCACCTACGGTAAAGCTTGTCTCCTAATAAATCTTCTGCACGTTGCCCCCATCTGCAACACTTCCCTTCATTTTATGAGCCACTTCTCAAGCTCACCTACGGTAAAGCTGCTTCGTTCACCCAGCATTTCACTTTTCAGTATGACACTACAGGGTCACCTATTCACCTACTCTATTCATATAGCACACCTGTTTTTACTTTGCCTCTTATTGTACACGCAGTCAGCTGTCCGTTTCACCTAGCAACACTGTTTCTCCAATGGCACCTAGAGTTCACTTACTTTACTGTTCTATTCAGTGACATCTAATTCCAATGTGATACCTTGAATTCACCTACTCAACATCTCTGTTCACGAAGCTTCCTGTTCACCCTGTGGCAACTCAGAATTACTTATTCACCTTTTCCTCTTACTCATTACCTCAGTTTCCTCTGTGGCACCTCAACTTCCCCCTTTCAGTACCCTTTTTCACCTAACACCTGCATTTCTCCCATGACAGCTTGAGTTCACCTGTTAAAATAATCCATGCACCAAGCACCTCTGGCACCTCAAGTTCATTTACTCAGCATTTACGTTCACCCAGGACCTTTATTTCCACAATGGCGCCTTAATTCTAGCTGTTTGCCTTGTTGCACTTCGAGTAAACTTACTCAGCAGCTCCGATCACCTAAACCTGTGTTTGCCATATGGCACCTCTTGTTCACCTATTTAGCCTCTCTGTCACTTATCTGTTTCCCATATGGCACCTACCTTTCACCCACTGATCTGCTATGTTCACACAGCATTTCTATTTCCCTATGCCACTTCTAAGGTGTCCTATTCAGATGTTTTTTTTTTTTTTCCACTGAACACTACTTATTTCTAATATAGCATCTCAAGTTCACCTACTCTACTGTTCCATTTTACCTAGCGCCTCAATTTACTTAATGGCACCTCTGGTTTACTTTGTGGCTTTAACCATGCAATTCTTATTTCCTTCATGCCACCGCAAGTTCAGCTATAACGGGTTCACTTAAGGTAGATTCTTGGATGAGCCCTATGCCTACAAGACGTTAGTTCGGCGGCCGCTGATTGGCTGGGAGCTGCCTACCTCCCAGTACCATCCAATCAGCGGCCGCCAGACAAACGTCTCGTATAAGCATAGGGCTCATCCAGAATCTACCTTGAGTGAACCAGTTACAGTCTGTTGCTCTGTTCCCCCACCGCCTGTATTTTCACTCTGACACCTCATGTTCTACCTACTCAGCTGCTTCGTTGATCCAGTATTTCCATTTCCCCCGTGGCACCTCGAATCGACCTACTCAGCTAGGTCAAGAATTTTCGCTAGGAAATATTACTTTCAGAACTAAAATGTAGAACTGTTAGTGACATGTGCACTATTGTGTAGGACATTAATCTAATGGAAGTAACTGATACAGGATTTTGTAAGAAGTGCACTAAGAATTGAAGTCATCTTACACGTATCCCAGAATTTCATTTTATGGTGATATGACTACTGTAAATTTGGTATTAGTCAAAGACATTTAACATAACTAGGAAAGTTGCCAAGAACAGTATGCAGATATTAAAAAAGCAGCTAAGAGGTTGAAATGGCAGTAAATATTAAGTATTACAACTGAATGGTAAAGGTAACCTAAGTAACTCAATTGCAACACTGGAGCCTGCTGATACACCATAAAAATGCGTCATCTCTTAAAAGCATTAGCGTCTGCGCCATCCAAAGAAAGGAACAAACACCTACATCTTATACCCCAGTAAAATTATTATGATAATTCTCTGTACGAGCAACATTATTCATTATCCGAGGAGGCTCGGCCATTTTGGTCAGGTTGAGAATTTGAAGTTTTCATTTTTGAGTTCAGACTAATGGATGTTAGCCAGTCGAGTAAATAGTTCATCAAATAAGGCAGCGTTATAGAAAAATATATTTAATTTGTTGCGAAACAGCAACCTTAGGTGCAATGCAATACCGGTATTGGTAGAGTCTCAGACGTAGCATGGTCAGTGGACAATTCCATTTGCAGGGGAGAATCAGCGGGCTTCAGGGTGGTCATAGATGATCAAAATTTGTTGTAGGCAATTCGTGGAATTGCGACTTAAGACAAAAAATCTGTTGACTTGGGATGAATATTGAAGGCTTCTTACAGATTACTGATGTGACAAATTACTGACACGTTTGTCCAAGAACATCCTTAGTTGTATCAGTGCACAGGAAGGTATAGTGATTTAAAACTCATGAAAGCTACGTTAATTGAAACTCGGGTCAAAAGAGATGACAATTTTGATTTCCCAAGCTTTGCCTTTTTTCTTTATTTTTCTTTTTTTTTATATATAGAAAAGACTTGACAGACACTTTGTTCTATTTAAATCATGCTGGCGATCTTATCACTCGCACACTCGCCGTAACTTACATTAAATGAAAATCCGCGATACTATTGCATCATAACCGTCAGTAAACAGCATGTATTTAACTTTTAATTCAATACTTGATAGCTGAAAATATAACGACAATGTATAGAGTGATATAAACTCTCAGACATATGCTGATAGAGACTAATTGACATGCACAGTCTATAGATATGTATCAGTGTAATATATTGCAATATTAACAGTTAATCGCATTTATTAAACCACGCGAAGCATTTTGTGGGCAAAATATCAAGCACCTTTCATTCTCCTACCATTTTTTCCCCATCCCTACGCCATTAGGTAAAAGCCGGCACTTTGGAGACCACTTTCCTTTGCAAGTGCATAAGGGAGAGAGGAAGAAAGTATTTTGTGCGGCAAAGTAAAACAGACACCGCCGCCCTCTGGTGAAAAATGCTGCCGACAAAAGTTCTACCAGATGCTTCTGCCACCCTAACATTTTCCAGAACCCCTGTACTCCCCCTATCTCCCTACCTAACCCCACCATCCTCCACCCCCTTCCTCCTATCTCTCCCCCCCTCTCTCTCTCTCTCTCTCTCTCTCTCTCTGACTCTCTTTTGTATCCAACATCCATGAATATCTGCTCCCAATTCTGCTATGATTATATGGGCGATTTCAAATTTGAGACAACCCCATTTGTTACGCTCGCTTTGAAAAAAATGTGCCTTTAGGACCAAGGGTGCCACAGAGAGACGAAGGGGGGTCACGTCTCAAGGGTGTTTTGTTGATATCCTTCCTTTTCCTCCTCTTTCTCTCGGTCGTAACCCCTTGCCTCTCTCTCTCTCTCTCTCTCTCTCTCTCTCTCTCTCTCGTGAAATTGTATTGGACGTAGCCTTTGCATTTTGTATATGATCCACGTTTATGTACACGAAATCTTATTCAGTTATTCTGCTAATTTTTTAAAGTTAATTGCAAACCATTTCTCCCCCCCTCTCTCTCTCTCTCTCTCTCTCTCTCTCTCTCTCTCTCTCTCTCGTGAAATTGTATTGGACGTAGCCTTTGCATTTTGTATATGATCCACGTTTTTGTACACGAAATCTTATTCAATTATTCGGCTAATTTTTTTTAAGTTAATTGCAAACCATTTCTCTCTCTCTCTCTCTCTCCTCTCTCTTTCCTTATGACCTCAGACGCCCTCAGGCGCCCCAAGTTAACCCGGAGTCTCTCTCTCTCTCTCTCTCTCTCTCTCTCTCTCTCTCCTTTGTAACTCCAGTAGTTTTTTTTAATCTTTTTTTGTCTCATCCAGTACATATCCATTTTTCCATTTCTTTTTCTTACTTTTATTACAGCCATAAACCACGTGAACTCAATTTAGATATAAAATTGCTTTTTTAGAAGTTTTATAAGGCGATGATATTTTAGCTGCCTTTTTCATAAGAGCCGCTCGCTCGTTGTCCATCCCGTGAAAGTGCGTACGTCATTTTCTCTCTCTCTCTCTCTCTCTCTCTCTCTCTCTCTCTCTCACACAACGTTCTCTCTCTCTGTCTCACACATACAGGCAGCCACAAGTTCTCCGTTCCTCCTTCTCTCTCTCTCTTCCTCTCTCTCTCTCTCATACACACATAGCGTTCTCTCTCTCTCTCTCTCTCTCTCTCTCTCTCTCTCTCTCTCTCTGACACACACGCAGCGTTCTCTCCCACTCTCTCTTATCACACACACAGTGTTCTCTCTCTCTCTCTCTCTCTCTCTCTCTCTCTCACACACACACACACACACACAGCGTTCGTTTCCTCTTTCGTAGATTTAATGGCGTAAGACTGTATGAAATGTAATGTTTTCGTTGTCGTTATATGCAAATCGCATTCCAGTTTGAACCCTTTTACATGTTTACGTGCGAGGGGTCGGTTCCCTTTGCTTGCTTACGCTGTGGTGGCGAGAGAGATCACCTAAACAAAGCATCCGAGTAACTTAATCAAGAGAACTTTTAAATCGGTCACAGCGAAAAAGGAAAACATTAAGGTCACGGCGGGGGAAATATGACTTTTAAAATCGTTCTTATACTCGCGAAGCCCCGAACCCTTCCTTCCTTCCCTTGTAACTCGATCAGAATGACTGCTCCCACATCATAAAATGCCATTAGAACAGATGATAAAGCGATAAAAGGAGAACCAATAACTAAGAAAAAAGGAGCGAAGTACACGGCGAACGAGGAGGAGAAAGAGAGAGGAGGAAGAGGAGGAAGAGGAGGAGAGATCGACAAAAAGCAGATAAAAGAGACAAAGAGAATTAAAAGAAGAAGAAAGAAAAGGTGCAGCGAGCAGATACATACATACAAGGGTGAAGAAGGGTAAGGACCAATGACATGAAAAATGGAGAGAGAGAGAGAGAGAGAGAGAGAGAGAGAGAGAGAGAGAGAGAGAATGAAAGGAATGCTCTGATACAAAGAAGTGAATAGCATGGAAGTAAAGGAACAAAGGTGGAAGAATTCGCCAGACAAAATAACGATGATATTAACGTGGCAGTATCTGAGGATTGGTTCTGAAAGTCTTCGTGTATTACGTGTCACTCTCACCACAGGAAGAATTACTCATCGTTATTAACCCATAATATCAAAAGAAAAAAAAAATAAAGATAGACGCATAAAAATTAATTTTAAGATATTTTGTGACTGTGGTAGTAATAGTAACAGTCGCTAGTTCTGTTCTGAACGATAGTTTACTCTCTCTCTCTCTCTCTCTCTCTCTCTCTCTCTCTCTATATATATATATATATATATATATATATATATATATATCTATATATAGATAGATATATATATATAGAGATATATATATATATATATATATATATATATATATATATATATATATATATATATATATATAATATACACACACACATATAGGCACTCATTTAGAAACGTTCACATTAAACAACTAAAGCTGCATACGGCACTATTTAACTTGTCCAACTGAGATATGATAACTGATACCTGATGAATTTTGCAAATAATGGCTGAGACAAAGGATTTCCGTGTAGCTGTATTATGTTAGTTTAAATTTTATACATACACAAATACACACACACACACACACACACACACACACACACACACACACACATATATATATATATATATATATATATATATATATATATATATATATATATATGTGTGTGTGTGTGTGTGTGTGTGTGTGTGTGTATGTGTGTGTGTGTGTGTCCATTTGCCCAAGCGATTCCTGTATATTAGATTCCTTATATTACGACACATTTTCGAATCCACGTGGTGCATGCGTTGTCTACTAGAAAAGCTTTTGAATTTTCCTTTTATATCAGCGACCTGACTTCCTCCTTCCCTCCAATTGACCAGACCACCTCAAAGGATGCTGGTACCATCTTTTCAGAAGTAATAAGTTTTTTTTTCGTACAACCTCGTCATACCTACATATTCACAACTTTCACAACTTTTTATTTCACATTCCGGAAATATGCCACTATATCAACAACTTCTTAATTTCCCTCACATCCGACAATTGCCCTTAGCCTCCGTAAAGGAGGAGTGTTCAGGAAACGTCATATATCTCAAATTGAACTTCCATAGCTGCTCTGCCCTTCATCTAAACCTATTGCACCCATTTTGTGATTCATCCCCTTTCTTGTCTACCTAGCAATTGCTGCATCTGCTCTTAAGTGCAGTATTGTTAGTAATGAATCTACCACTTCTATTCTGTCGCTATCCATAATGACATTTATTTCTCATTCATCCTAGCTCCTTCTACCCATACTGCTTTCGTCTTGCTAACGTTCACTTTCAACTTTTTCGTACTGGAAACATTTCCAAACTTTTACCTGTCTCTGCAGTTTCTTGTCACTGTCACCGACTAACACATTGTGAACTCAAACATCAAGTACTCACTTGCATCTGTATTCCATGACATTTTGCCAGTACCTCCCGT
This sequence comes from Macrobrachium nipponense, assembly GCF_015104395.2. Taxonomy (NCBI): domain Eukaryota; kingdom Metazoa; phylum Arthropoda; class Malacostraca; order Decapoda; family Palaemonidae; genus Macrobrachium; species Macrobrachium nipponense. Next base: position 38,076,782 of record NC_087212.1, read on the forward strand.
CCCTCCATCCTAAACAATATTAGACAACATTGAGACATACTTTGTTCGAGGTGCCCTTTTGACTCCAAACCTTTCACAGTCCCTTCTAAGTATTTTAGCAAAAACTTCGCCTCACCAGAAAAATTTCTGATTGCTTCTCAACACGGCCTGTATCGTATATCTCTTCATTCTGACACACGCACACATACACACACATATATATGTTTGTGCGCGTGTGTGTGTTTGTGCGTAAAATTGTTCGCCCATTCCAGAGTAAACATATCATGTAGAACACACGGCGGAAGCTCATTCATTGACTACTGGTACTGCTAACCAGAGCTTCATACAATTATCCGGCATTTGCCAGATTCGCTTCCCATTTACGGTCTCTAACTTGTTTGCAACCTGTTGGTGATATGTATGCGATGATTTGCTGGCGTGCGTTAGATAAATGTGTTATTGTAGTGTGGAGGTATATAAGCTTTGAATAATTGGAAAGGCATTTGATACTGAAATGTTATACCTGAGCTCAAGTGGCTGACAGTCACTAAATAAAGAACCAAATTTGAGTATATATTTGTATGACTTTCTGTGGACGTGTGTATGTACTATAGTGGGGGTTGTAAAGAACAAGATTCAAGGGCGCGAGCGTGTGTATGTGTGAGCATTTGTGTGCGTAGAAAAAGATAGGGGTAGACCTTCTAAAGTCTGATGTAGGGTCGCCGGGAATGGCACCTCTGAGACCAATATGATAAAGTATTCATAATTATGGCTGGCGGTGTCACAGGGCATATTGCATGGGGACGGCTGGAGAAAGAGAGAGATGGTGTGTTTTGGGGGGGAGGTGGCTTGGCGGGAAGGGAAAGTGGGTGGGGGGGGGGGAGTGTTTTGGCAATCGTGTTCCATGGGACGGGGATCTGTTCTTTCCCTTAAACTGTCACAGTGTTTGGATTTTGTATGTTCTGAAGTTTGTTATTGCGTGTTATTATTTTCTTTAATATTGTTTTGTTATGACTGTCACATTATGACAAAAGAACAGAATATAAGTGTAATTATTATGCATAGAATGTTTGTTAAGAAATGACATGTAATCACATTGTCATAAAATTACCATTTCTTGACGGTTTTGAGAATTCTGGAAATCCATTAACCTGACCATGTGGAATAAATGAGTGTAAAACTGCTGTACACTTTTCCTCTTAGGTTCTGTGGCTGTTCCAGAGGATGTTGACCTTTCTGGGATGAAGTTGTTAGGCCAGCGTCTCTCTCTATTCTGACTGTGACCTACCACAGTCCACTAACAGCGCCCCAATGGCGTGGTCGGTATGGTGTTGGCGTGCCACCTTGGTGGCCGCGGGTTTGATTCTCGGGCATTCCATTAAGGGGTTAGAGATGTGTATTTCTGGTGATAAAAGTTCACTCTCGACGTGGTTCGGAAGTCACGTAAAGCCGTTGGTCCCGTTGCTGAATAACCACTGCTTCCATGCAACGTAAAAACACCATACAAACAGACAAAAAAACAGTCCCCTAACCGTGAAGTACACACTTCGTTTTTTTTCGTCTTTTTTCAATAGGGAGCCCAATGGATTTTTCATGAAACTAGCAAAAGGCGTTTCCATCTTGTTGGATCGAACTTTGGTCTTTAGTTCAAGAGATGTAACCTTGTATTTTTTTCACAATCAAAACTATATTTTTATTTTGTACAAAGAGTATTATACTCAACGAAGAGGGATATTATATGTTCTAAAAAATGGAAAATACTACCCAATATTTTATATTCAGATTTTTGCATTATGAAAAAATGAACGACAAAGAACATAGTGCACCGAAGAGCAACAAATATGTCCGGAATTATGACAAGTAAGGAATGCCGACAAGAATGTGAGTTAATTAGATAATAAAGAAAAAGTCTGTGGTTGGGAGTAATTAGAGAAGATATGAAATTAGCGCCGTATGGAGTCTTTCACGCCAGGAAATGTGAAGCATCGAAAAGTGAACACTTTGTTTTCTTTCACAGTTGTTTTTGTTAGTGCGGACTTACCTGCATGAGAGAGAGAGAGAGAGAGAGAGAGAGAGAGAGAAGAGAGAGAGAGAGAGAGGAGCGCCTATACATGGTTCGTGTTTCGTGAATGCCGATGAAATTTTTTTTTTTACGAAATATCAAATTATTAGTGTTCGTTTTATAAAAACAAATATATCTAAAAACTCAATCTTTAAACAGAGTTATATCTATATTGAATGTACTAAAGGCTATCAGGTAATTACAGGTCCTTGGAAATAATCAAAACATTAATGAGAATCTAATGATTCCTCGTGGCTGGTTCCTTAGATATTGGCCCTACCGGCAAATCCAATTACCTGTAATTATGTCTCCAGGTCTAACAGTTCTTGCCCAGGTGATCTGTTAAGTCGTAACGGAGAACCATATCTGACAAGAAGTCTGCAAGATTTATGAGACGTTTCCCGGAAGTATAAGTTTCCGTTCTCGGAGTTAATTTCAGCATAAATTCTCCTCTCATACGAGTACATTAGATGTCTGTTCAGGTGTATGAAATTGAGTATTTAACTTATATACTCAATGGACGGGAAAGACACACATATCTATCTGTCTATCCATCTATTTATCTATATGTATATATATATATGTACATGTATGTATATATATATATATATATATATATATATATATATATATATATATATATATATATATATATATATTATATATGAAGATTGGGGTATCTGGAACGCCGTAGATTTAATATAAATAGGATGGAGAAAAGCCAGCGTAGCATCATACATTTATTTTCCAAATTTTCCAGACTTTGGGTCTCATCATCAGGCTGTAAAATATACAAAAACTATACAAATTAAAAAAGACTCAGTATTAATATCAATATAATACGAACAACATAAAAGTTAAATATAATAATTAAAAAAATGAAGCTACGCGGGTTTTTCTCCATCCTATATATTTTATATATATATATATATATATATATATATATATATATATATATATATATATATATATATATATATATATATATATATATATACTTAGTCACTTTTTTACCAGCTGCATATGTAAATGTCATAGCCACAGTACCCTCTTAGATTCTCGAGTTTATATATATATATTATTAGAATATATATATATATATATTATATATATATATATATATATATATATATCTATAATATATGCATACATACATGCATGCATACATAGATACTTATGTAAAATATTTGATGTATGTATGTAAATATTAGTTTGTATATTTTCATTTATCCGCCCTCTCCACTCAGAGTTATGGCTCCAGAGGTTCTCTTACTTCCAATGATCTACCAATCGTTCTGGAGTGAAGTGGCAAACCTTATCTCTTTCTCCACTTCGGCAGCGCCCAGCTACAGTTGACTAACCACGGGACACCTAATTCACCTCTGAGATCAATAGGGCGATAAAGACTATTTCATGAGACGTGTCAATTCGTCCCCAAAACTCGCGGTTCCCCCGTGGGATTCAATTCGGTTATTTCGACACCGTCTTGAACTGTGTCCAAAGCTTTACATTTTGGTCAGCGTGATTTCCGGCTTTGTTAATTCTTATAGTCGGTGATTGCCCAGATAGGCAATCCCGTCGCGCTGATATTGTTCAATATATATGTATATGCGTTGCATCACCAATGTAATTTCACTGATATGACTTCAGCTGAATCATATTAGAATTTGATATCATAAATTTATAGTCTTCTGTTTTGGCATGATTTTTGAATTGCTACTTTCCATTCATAGGTGATCAGCATCTTATGAATAATTTTATTTGGACTTCAAATAAAAGGGAGAGGTGGGGAGGGGAGGTAGGCGGGTCCCTCGTGCATTTGGGTGTGTTCGTGTGTGTGCTATTTTATTAAATGAAATGAAACAGGCTCAGGGTGAGCTGGAGAGAAGGCGTGGCGCGGTACGTTTGGTGTTACATTTCATTAGAATTATTCCAATATCTGCGGTGACTGACTGTCGTCTTCTGGTTGGTATTAAGGTTGGAGCCAGATGTTGACCACACCACCTGTCTCCTCCATTCCACTCTCTCTCTCTCTCTCTCTCTCTCTCTCTCTCTCTCTCTCTCCTCTCTCCAACATACATAGCCTCGATTAAGTTTCCCTCTCTCTCACTGTCTCTAGATTTCTAATTGTAACTTTACCTTCCATTTAGATTTAAAAGCCTCAGAATATAGAAGGATACTAGACATTTATTGAGGGAAACTAATTATTTGTGGTATGGTGTGTGTGTTTGTGTGTGTGTGTGTGTGTGTACCTATGCATGCGTGTGCGCTTGCGTGTACGTAGAATTGCTTCTGCTCCTTAACGCCCTGAAAAGTCCATCAGAAATAATGACGCGTTGCGATAAAATCATCTCTTCTCTGCTCCTTCGGCGGACCCTTTACGACGTCGGGCTATTGACCCGGACCATCCCATAATCAGTTATGATAAATGAATAAGGTTAACGGAAGAAGAAGAAGAAGAAGAAGACTGGCTCCGTTCTCGTCCCCTTTAGGCTGTCACACGGACGTCTATAATCGGGTGTAGCTGCGGAGATAATGAAGAAATGTCTGTTACCGGCGCAAGGGTAATAAGATATTAGTTCTCCCTGGAGATTTTCTCCCTCCTGCTTTTCTTCTTCCTCTTGTCCTCACCCCCTCTCCTCCACCCCCTCAATCTACCTTCCTGCGCCGTCATGTCAGAAAGGGAGAGAAATGCGACTTGTGTCTCGCTAATAGAATTTGGTAAGTGAGACGTCTTGAGAAGTGATTGATCAAGGTATTCCGTTTTTGTGTGTGTGTGTGTGTGTGTCTCATCGGGTCAGAAACAGGCGGAATATCTCCTTGGCTCTGTCAATCTTTCAGAGTCCGAAATATATTCTAATTACGTAAACGCGGAGGAGGAGGAGGAACAATAAGAAGACGTATTACAATAACCTTATTACAATAACCTTTTCCGAGGCGATCCCCGGCGGGTCTTTATCGGGGCAGAATCGCCCCAGAATTGATTTGTTTGTCGGGTGAGATGACTGTACTCAGCGCTGCTGATAATTAGGGGCGCCTCCCTTTTCCCTCTCAGGCTGATCACAGCTCTCTTCGAGGAAAACCAATACTTACGGAGGAGGCCTTCGGCCGTCAGTGGAGGATCACCACCGGTGGAGATCCCTCCCACGAGGAGAGCCAAGTTGGAGACCTGTTTGGGTAAAAACGATAAAAAAAAAGCTAGAAAAAAACTGCGCTTGAGGAAGCGCAACCTTCTCATTACGAATTTTACCCTAATTGTTGCATCCTCGCAGGTGGTAATTATGCTGCAAGTCTCCGCGCTGTCGATTACCGGTAAAAATATTGATAAGTTACTAATTAAAGGTAATTGGGGTTTATTCATTGCTGCTCCTCTGACTTGGTTTATAGGAAGTCTTGAGATACTGAAAGTCTTCGGGTTTTATGAAACCGTGGAATGGGTCTTTTTTTTATTTTTTATTTTTTTTTTTAGTACAACGCTGTTCATGTCATGAAGAGAATTACATTGAGCAGAGTAATATTGTAAAATAAATCTAATTTTATGTTACCACCCGTTTTTCTAAATTGCAGTTTTTTCCCCTTGTAATGTAACATTGCATCATACCAAAGTATATCTTGTATATTGTAAGGAAAAAACCGAAGTAATTGACCTTGAAATGTAAACCCAATTTATTTTTTCCTCAGGTATGATTTCTGTGTAGATTTTTGTTACACTAAATAAAACTTATTGATCTGGATAATGCAATAATTAACGAACATTTGACTCACAATTATTGAATCCATACTGTAATGGACTTGCCAAAATTACGAGGAAATATTGTACACTAAAATTGTGACAATGTAATGGACGCAGATCAAAATCAGTAACATACAAGTACGATATATATTAAGAGACAAGAAAATGAAGCAAGATCAATGGAATTCATCACCGCCATGTTACTTCAATACGTGTTAGTTTGTGCTTCATCACAGCGTTGAGCCAATCGTAGAAACAGCCCCAAAATATGATGGACATTTGGCCGTGTTGCCGCCAAGGGACTCATACTTCACACTGCTGAGGGCGTCTCTCTCTCTCTCTCTCTCTCTCTCTCTCTCTCTCTCTCTCTCTCTTGCAGCGTTTTAAACTATTTTCTCCGTTATGCCTTCTATCACGATACTATATATACAGTGCTGCAAATTTGTTTTCTTAAATAGTTCACTTTTCAATTGTCATTTTTTTATATCGGAAATTAACATCCCTAAAATTTTTAAAAATTATATTGATATAAGATAATAACAAAATACATACGACATAAGGCACATTGTAAACTGTTGGCTTCCTGTATCACAGTTCTTATTGTGTTATATTTGCCATTTCTATCATGAGTACATATTAGAAATTCCAAATAGGTATTCCATTGAAGAATTACTTCTTCCCGGCAAACTTCGAATCAGGAAAAATTCAATGCATCTAGTGCTTTTGGCTTTCTTAGTATGGCAGTTATATTACCATACACAATACATGCATACATACATATATATGTGTGTGTGTGTTTTCATGTTACTGATTTTATTGTTGCCTTTCCAATCAATTCATCCGTTTCCAATTTTTCTTTCCGTTCGATTTTTATTATTTCATTCCCTATTGATTCCTATTTCCTTCTCTCACACCAGATTCTCCGAGTCCCTTTTATACAGGGGATGGGAAGGGAAGGTAGGATGGGGAAGGGTGGGGATGGTGTGAGAGAGAGAGAGGGGGTGGGGGGGAAGGAGGAGCTGGCCGCCACTTTTGTCCCTTTATCAAAACGCTTAAAATGTTTCTGACAAGCGTGCAAGTGGCTCCGTGGCTCCTGGAATAACAGGGGAGCCGGGCTAATACCACTTACTGTTGTGTGTTCCAGATTACGTCTTCTATTTCCCTCCGCCTTCCGCAAACTTTGCAGAGTGTTATCTTTTGCGACCCTAATGGATGAAACGTCGTTAAATACACCGGAACCTATTCAGTGCTTGGCGTCGCCGCTGCTGCTCTCATGCGCTGACTTACCCGCTCTTATTTTAGTGCGATTTTTTTAAGAGGTTGTGAGTTCAGGTCAAGGGTTCATAACACTCTTCTTCTAGGTTACATTTCTTTTTCATTTTTCTCTCAAGGCAAAAATATGTCGAATTGTGACGTCATATGAAAGCGGAACAACTAAACGTTGTGTTTAGGTCCGCATCCCTTTTATGAAGAAAGAGTAACAATAAAAAAAATACATAAATATATATATTCCCACACCCCTCTCCCCGTCCAGGAAAAGGTAGCAGATGGCCGGGATGCCATAGTTGACTCTGCCTTGAGCAAGGCTGATGTACCATTTTTATTTATTTATTTATTTATTTATTTATTTATTTACTGATTTATTTTTTTAATATTTTTGTCCTAATGGTGCAGGAGCTATGTTTATAATCAGTCTGTGATATATGGAAGTGTGATATTATCTGTGTAGCACCTCGCTCAAAAGAGAGAGAGAGAGAGAGAGAAGGGGAATGTCTCTCGGCCATCGGAAACAAGTTTAACAAGGGAGAAAATAGGGTTAGAAAATTTCCCCTCCCCAGAAATACACTATGACGTCTCCATTGGATTTATAACCAAGTTCATTACCGCAATATCGGTTCTCGTTGCCAGGGTCGACTGGCGGCAGCCTATACGAACGTGACCAACGCTCTCTCTCTCTCTCTCTCTCTCTCTCTCTCTCTCTCTCTCTCTCTCTCTCAAGGCACAGCAGAGACACATACACACTTTTCCTATAAGGGAAATGCTTTTCACATATTTCTTTCCTCCATTTTTTGCGCCAAACAAGAACTGTTACTTTAGCCGGTAAGTTTTCTTTTCTCTGGCTCGTTCTGACCTGAGATGCATAAATTTTATTATATTTCATTTCCGTTTCCTATGTGTGTAGGTAAGTGTATATATATATATATATATATATATATATATATATATATATATATATATATATATATATATTATATCTACACACGAGTGTTTCTTGAAATCTCGAAAGTTGGCAAAGACCTGAAATATGAAACTTATTTTATGTAGTTGTTCTGAATTTTTTATCTCTTTTTTCTATTTTTTATTTTTGTTCTGTTGACAAATCAGTTATTGCTTTCGGGGTGAACAGAAGTTAATAGGAATGCGTGAAAAGTAAAAAAAAAAATGACAAAAAGAGACTACTTTCCCTCCTTCGTCTTCCTCAAAAGAGTTTTGTGTTCCTGTAATACCTTTCTGGCGATCGGAAGTTTTCCCCTTCTCTCTTTCCTTTCTTCCACATCCTTCAGCCTCTCTTTCTCTCTCAGTATCCCCTGGATACACCCCTCCCCCTACAACCCTCTATCCTCCACCACACCCCTCAGTCTCCCTCTCCCTCTCCCTCTCTCTCTCTTTCTCCTCCCGTAGTAGATCGAACTGTCGTAATGACATCACGTAGCGCCGCCGTTCATACCCGAATGGCCACGAAGTGCCGCCGCTAACACCGGGTCTCTGCCACTGCCTCCTTTCCCCCCACTTCCCCCCCTCCTTCCCCCCCTCCCCCCCAACCCCTCTACGATTTCCCCCCCTCCTCAGTCCTACGATTTCCTTCGCACTTCGCCTTAACGGCGGCATCGTTTTCCTCCTGCTGTTTTTCTGCCCGTCACTCTCCCGTCAGTCACATTCTGTCTTCCAAAGGTCTTTATATAGTAAAGAGAAATCCGTAGCCGTAGGACTTTTTTCCTGTGTAGGCCAGAACAGAAAAGGCCCTGCTTGTAGCCCGGTCGTCGACCAGCTCGGTGCCAGCGGGACCGAGGGACGGTTCGGGACGTCCCTAGAGTCTGGACTTCCTGTCCTGACCATCTCTTATAGTGCCGTATTTTTTTTTTTTTTTTTTTTTTTTTTAGCGTAGGTGCAATAATATTGTTATTGTAAATAATTGGTTGAACACGATCACTAATTCACCTATGTGAACCTTCACAGATCTTGCCCTTAGTTAAAATTTAGTATATCTTAGTTTTACCAGACCACTGAGCTGATTAACAGCTCTCCTAGGGCTGGCCCGAAGGATTAGATATTTTTACGTGGCTAGGAACCAATTGGCCACCTAGCAACGGGACCTACAGCTTATTGTGGGATCCGAACCACATTATATCGAGAAATGAATTTTTATCACCAGAAATAAATTCTTCGGATTCTTGCCCTTAGTACTCTATATTAAATGTATGGTGGAAAGTTGAAGAATTTGGACAGCGTAAGGGCAGGAAGAGTCCCATTAGAACCGTGAAAAGTAAAAGGCAGAAACCCAAGCAGTTGTGGCTTAATAAGGTATATTGTAAAGAAATTTTAATTGAATCTGCAGTTTATTGTATAAGGCACACAGTAGATGGCACCCCACCCCGAATATGGTGTCTTCCAAGAGGCTACACTTTGTGAGTAGTTTTTCAACAGGTTCCCGCTTTGCCAGTTGTCCTGCAAAATGTTCCCACTTTGTTAGGTGTCCGACAATGAGTTCCCTCTGTGTCTTCATAAAGGTCCGTTCTTTGCAATTTGTCTTGCAAGAGGCCTGCTCTTTGTAAGGTGTCTCACAAGAGGCTTATACTTTGTAAGGTGTCTTCCAAGAGGCCTGCACTTTGTAAGGTGTCTCTCAAGAGGCTTACACTTTGTAAGGTGTCTTCCAAGAGGCTCACACTTCCTAAGGTGTCTTCCAAGGAGCTTGCACTTTGTAAAGTGTCTGCCAAGAGGCTTCCACTTTGTAAGGTATCCTCTAAGAGGCTCTAACTTTCCTTCCAAGAAGGGACTCCCACTATGTTAGGCATATTCAAAGGAGCCCTTACTCTGTAAGTCTTCCCAAGAGACTCCCACTTTGTCAGGTGTGTTCCAGGAGGGGTCCGCTTTGTCAGGTGTGTTCTAAGAGGGGCCCACTTTGTTAGGTGTGTTCCAAGAGAGGTCCACTTTTTCAGGTGCGTTCCAAGAGGGGCCCACTTTGTCAGGTGTGATACAAGAGGAGCCCACTTTATCAGTTGTGTTCCAGGAGGGGTCCACTTTGTAGTGTTTCTTCCAGTAGTCACCATCATTGTAGTATTGTTGTCATTACTGCCGACGGAAATCATCTGAATTTTATTAACGTGTTATCAACGGTCACTGTAGCGAATCGTTTTTCTGTTTATGTAAGCATCATTTGTATCATCATCATTATCATCATCCTTGACACTATCATGGAATCCTAGAGAGTTGAGGTGGACGTCTGTATGTGTGTCTGTGTTTATATGTGGCGGTGTGGGGGAGGGGGGTGTGGTTGGCTTGGAAAGCGTCTTGAAGATTGATGTTTGTTCCGACTGTTTTGAATAATTCTTCCGGCGCCCTTCCTCTGTTCCTGTTTCTAAATCTTTCTCTTCATTTTTCTATTCGACTTTATATTTTTTAGCTCCTATTGTCTTTTGATTCTGTCCTCTAATTCCTGTAAAGGTGATTCTAAAGACCCCTTTATTTTGCAGTGGGTAATGCTTTCAAAATAATTGCTTAAATTTATTATATTTTAGTTTCTTTTTCCCACCAATTTTAGGATTCAAGTGCTTCTTGGACGTAAACGTTCTTAATTTTATAAAGCGCCGTGTTGTTTTGGCTGTCGGAAAGTGATAGTTCCATTTTAATTTTTGCACCCATAAACCAATTATTTTGAATTAATGCAGGGTATCCTCATAGGAGTGACATTTGACTGCTCCAGAATCCTTGTTATGATGACGTGTTTCTTCATTATCTTGGAAGTAATTGCTGTTTCGTCTTCTTTTTAAATCTGATGAATTATGTTGCTGCGTCAACAAATTATTCCCTTTCCTTGTCTGCATGCAAATTAATTTATTTTATGTTATTAATATGAAACTTTTCATCCCATTTCACTAAATGTTTTACATTTTTGTGCAATGAAAATGTCAATGAGAGCAAGAAGGTTTAGCATCCTTTGTAACCAAGACTTCTGATAGGGTAAAGGTGTATAGTTATATATGTATTTACACACATATACACTCAAAAATATAATTATATATCACACACATACACACAAATATATATATATATATATATATATATATATATATATATATATATATATTTCATTTATATATAAGTGTTAAGTGTTTTCACAGCTACTCTATTTAATCAAGTCTCAGATTTTCTGTTAGTTTTCTTAGTCTTATCACGACTGCAAATTGATTGGTCTCGCCTTCCTGCAAGACATATCAATAAATTCTTGTATTTCTTTGGTTTCCTTGCATTACTACCCCTTCCTTTGGGGTTTCTATTCTCTGCTGTGATCAGCGTTGGTAGATCCTTTAATAAAAACGGTAAATTTAGATTGACATAAAAGGAGATATCTAAAGATATCAAAACGGCCATTTCGACAGTCTTGACTGTCACACCTGCCCCTCATGAGTCGTTTCGATGGCCACTTTTACGTTTTCCGTCTGTGTCGCAAGTCTTGTTTTTGACTAATCAAACTTAACAAAGTGTCCGAAGGGTTTTACCTTAATCTGGAAATGCACTCGTATCGTATTTCAAGCAGCAGGACCTGACCATCAAACGAGCATTAGTCATTCAATTGTCTTTGTAAATGAAGTCCGTAAATGAAGTCCATTATTGGCTCAAGCCGGCTTAGTCGGCGTTGCCGTCCAGGCAAACAATCGCATCGGAGGGGGTTAAATCGCCCTGGCCGATGGCTAAAGAGTGCCGCGGCAGAGCCGAGTGGAACCCGTGCCAGCAGTCTCATCCCGGCGCGATCCTATTGGCCGACGGGGCCTCAGAGTGACTCCAGCCCCGATGAGTCAACTTTGATAAGATACTCTTACATTTGGACATCCGGGTCATCCGAAGAATTCCTGAGTGCTCATTTCCTCATGAAGTTTTAAATAGGGCAAAGGATTGACAGGGTTTTCACACCCTCCCCCGTCCCCTCTACCCTCTCCCCGCCGTCCTCCTCCTCCTCCTCCCCTCCCTTCCTCCTCACTCTCTCTCTCCCCCCCCTCTCTCTCCCATGTGCTTCCTTCTGCTTTTAGTTGCTTAGCCTAGTTCCATTTAGGTCCTTAGTTTAAGCTAGATAAAGGAATTGTCATTCTCGGTAATGGTGTAGCTGTAATTTTTTTGTTTGTTCGTCTGGGCAAAAGGTTCTGCCGCTGTTAAATCCGGCATGCATGCAGGTGATTCAATATATATTTATATATATATATATATATTATATATATATATATATATATATATATATATATATATTATACAGTATATTATAGAATCTACTGGTCACTTTTTTACCAGATACATATGAAATTGTAATAGCCACAATGCCCTCTTAACTTCTTGAATTCTTTGCTCTCTTTTGGATACGCTTGTCACTACAAAGCCTGAAGATCCAAGTTCAAAGAAATTTGAAGAAGATATTGTGATGTCTGGTCCTGGGAAACGATCCCAGGACCAATAATCACAAAGAGGTCGCGTTGCCGACCTGACCACCATGACCAGAAATCACAATTTCTTCTTCAATTTTCTTTGAACTTGGATCTTCAGGCTTTGTAGTGACAAGCGTATCCAAAAAGGAGCAAAGAATTCAAGAAGTTAAGAGGGCATTGTGGCTATTATAATTTCATATATATATATATATATATATATATATATATATATATATATATGTGTGTGTGTGTGTGTATGTATATATATATTTCTATATATTTATACTATATATATGAGTATCATACACGACTTACTGGTTGTTTGATTGAAAGAGAATGACTTTTATTACCGTTATCATTTATGAATATGAAGGACCCCATCCCATGCGTATATTTCAAACCCATATAGTAAGGTGGCGACATGTTATGTCCACCATATGCTTTACCGTTGCTTGAAATACCCTTTTAACAACGCATCGGCAACTGCGTCGCTGTGTTTAAGTAATTTAACATGCAGTCTATTCCTGGCTCGGTGAAGTGTGGTTAATCCCAATGCAAAATGAACGATTGTCCTCAGGACCGAAGTCTCTGACGATACTAGGAAGAAAAATCTGTGGATTTTGTGAAGAAATGCGACGAAGTAGAAGAGGTTAGCGGTAGATGACATAAGTTGTGGACACACCGTGAGCAGCAGTGCTCAATGGAGACATCTTAGTCTTAGAAAGGTGTGAGATTTTATGACGTTGATATTTTGTGACGATATTTTCAAAAATTTTTCGATTACATACAGTTATTTAGATCATCGTTACTTACGTAGATTTCCACCCAATATTCTGGTTCAGTAAAATATAAACTTCGCGAAAATTTCAAAGAATTAATGTAACTCGGCTATAATGATTATATACTTTATCCATTATCGAAACTGCTGCAGAAAAAAATTCTTAGGCGTGATTTCATCTTTAAGCAAATGGAAGGTCATGCGGTAGGAATTTTAAAAAGCTTTTAAGGTGGTTGCTGAACTGGATATTAACTGAGAACGAACTCGAGCACACAGTATAATTGTAGAGAGTATTGGAATGCCGAATGTACCTGTGAGAAATGTAATTCTCTTTCAGTATCGGTTTGAAAGCTAAATGATGCAATGTAAAGGACACCTCATGCTTTGGTCATTTTTCATGTTGCTTTGCTCATGATGATATTGATAATTTCCACTTCAATGAGATTGAGTACTTATTATAATAAATCTGTATGTTCAATGAAACGAAGCTATGATGATAAATCTGGTATATGTTCAATGAGACTGAGTTATCACAATAAATCTGTATGTTCAGCTTGCTCAGGATATTTAAAACTTTTGAGTTTTATTATTTAAATAATACCCCTAGACACCGAATCAATCAACTGTAGTCAAACATACGTCTTTACGTTCATATTCACGCAAGTAATATTCACTGCGTTTTTTAGCGAAGCGCTTTCATTTTAACAATGGGATCTCTAGAACATTCTTACAGAGAGAGAGAGAGAGAGAGAGAGAGAGAGAGAGAGAGAGTTTGGGGGGGGGGGGGGGCGACAAAGTAAGCGTCAAGAAAAAAGTGTTTTAAGTTTTTAGTCCAGCGACCGTAATGGGCTGCTCAAGAGGCGTATTGCAGGAACACTTCTTTCCCAAGGCGGTCTCCGTGCCAATGTCTCCTCGCCCACGGCCGGTGCTTGCAAGGAGTCATTAGGAGCCGTTAGTATGGAGCTGGGCAATGCTCAGGGGGTCTTCTGAGTCGTGTGCCGGCGGCGTTTAAAGCTCTGGGCATTCGGGGATGACAATAAACGATCCTGGGTTCGTTCCTCCGTGACCCTCATGGCGATTGGGCTCCGGACCGATTGTATATGGAGGTGGTTAGGGCCGCCGTAGACAACATCGTCGCTAATGACTCCTACGTGAGGCGACTGGGGGATGGGGCGCTCGGAGACCCTCGCAGGACACTAGATGCGACATGTCCCGCCCGACGACACTCCTCATAAAGTAATATGCTCCTGCAGACGCTTCATGACAAGACTTGCATGCTACGTGGAGGAGCTCACCTGGCAGGGGGTCGTCCTTCCTTCCTGTGGCCCGCGGGACGTTTCTCTCCGACGCTTCTCCTTCGGGTGTTTGGTGTATCTTTTTTTTTTTTTTTATATTCATGTCTTTTATTTGTTCATTCTTTAGATGGATGGAATAGAGACCGTCGCCTAGCTACTGAAAGGCCTGGGATTTTCAGGAGAGCTCGAAAGGATTATAAAGAAAATTAAGAACTGAAAAAATAGAAAAAAATAGAGAGAACGGGCAGATCAATCTGGTCTTATTCTTGACGAATTGCAGTCATCTGGTTTATGCAGACCAAGCAATTTTTGTCTTTCTACAAATTACTTCGCATCATATATATGAATTTTGAATTTACATGCTTTTAGCTTGCTGGGGAAAATTTAGAAAACTTGCGAGAGAACACTCATACATAGATACATGCACACACACATTAACACACGCGCTCACACACACATACATACACACGCACACACACACAAATATATATATATATATATATATATATATATATATATATATATATATATATATATATATGTATGTATACTATACATGTGTATATATATTTATATATATATCTATATATATATATATATATATATATATATATATATATATATATATATATATAATATAAATTATATAAAGGTAATGCCACGGAGGAAAATGAAAACACGAGAACTACCGAGATCTTTCGGTATTAACGACCCTTTACTTAAGACAAGCAGTACAAGTAGGTATAAGTATACAAACGGACATTACGGGATTAGCATAAGGTCCAATACACGTTTTATATATTTCGTGAACAAGTTATTCAATATATATATATATATATATATATATATATATATATATATATATAGTTAAACAGATAGATAGATATAGGGTATTATTTTTATAATATAATATTATATATAATATATAGATATTGTATATGTATGCCATTATATATAGTAATTATTAATATATATAATATAATTATATATATATATGATATATATATTAAAATTATTATTATTTATTATATATATATATAATATATATATGATATATACATATATATATATATATATAGTATATATATATATATATATATATATATATATATATATATATATATATATAATATATATATATATATATATATATATACACCGTTAATAAGTACAGAGGCCACCCACTTACTAAAATTTCTGCCCTGAATAATGAACATTGTCAACAGTTTAGATCAGTAAACATGCTTTGGTCTTTGTCTGAAATCGTCATCGCTATTTCCTCAAGTATATTAAAGGGAAAAATGTCACCTTACCGTTATTGGTGACTTTCAGAGGAAAAGTATTCCCCGTCAGGAAAAGGAGTTATTTGTATTGCAAATGGGTACTTGGATATAACGCAACTTTAATGCAACCGATAGCAAAATGATCAAAATCCCTCCATCTCACCCAGCTTAATTTATCAAATTACATTCAGTTCTTAATGAATCCGTAGGTTCTTCATGCTCAGCTTTTCTGCTTCATGTCATTTATTCATGTCCGCCTACAAGCGGTTGTTTTTATTAACTTGGAACGGGTGAATTCAAACTCCCCTTTTCGTCGAATGCTTGGAAAACTAATCAGTCCACTAATGCTTTGGGTTTATGATATGGACGTTAATTGACCTCGTTCCCCAGGGGGAATCTGACTGTAAGGCTACGCCAAGGGGTATATAATATAACGCCGAAGGGAATATATTATAACGTGGTTGCTATTCCACTAAATACCTGTCCATTCCCTTAACCGACAGATGGAGTCGTTCCATTGGCGCGTCACCTGGCCGGGCGCATTCTCATATCGCTATATCGGATGTTGAAAAAGGCACTGGAATAAAACTTTGCCAAACTTTCTTAACAAACCGCCAAGTTTTCCCGAAAACTTAGAGTTTGTCGTGATGATTTTGGTAACTTTCCAGCAATAAAGTAGACTGGTGGAGGAGGAGAAGGAGGAGGAGGAGGAGGAGGAGAGGAAAGGGGTGTACAGAAGGAAAGGGGAAAGTTGGGCCGTAACGAATAAAAGGAACCAAGGGGGGCGGGGGCTGGAAGTCTTGCCTGTAGACATGGAAGTCGAATGAACAACGCTGTTCTGAGTTTGCTGTGCTGCAGCAATTGCTGTTGTGTTGTATAGGGTGACGAGAAACTCTAGATTAAGTCGCATGAAAGCAGTTATTTTGTTTTTAAATCAAAAGAATATTATAAAAAGTAACCAGTTAATTAATTTTGACTTCAAAATATTAGGTAATTCAAAAGAGAGAATATATAGAAATAGCCAAAGATGTATGATTTCACATAAAACATCCGATAACTGAAAACAGCTACTTTGCAGAATGCAGTAACTGTGGACTTCACCGTCTAATCCGTCTTTAAAATTCACTGAATACTCCACTGTTTCCGAAAATCGAATATTTCACTTATCAAGTACAAAAGTCCCAATAAAACAGTCATGTTTAAAGCTTAGGACTATATTTCGGTGGTCTGACTTTCAAGTAGGTCTATGCATTCCAGATGCCTTACGTTGAATTTCTTTCTATCTCCATCTTTCGTCTGGACTTTGTAAACCTTTCCAATAACATCCCTCGTCAAGTTACGATGGAGGTCGAAGAAGTCGGACTTAATACCTTGATCGTTTTTCTTCAAGCGTTCTGTCACTGGATTGATTGTACATGATTATTTCTTCTTCATTACCATGAAGATTACAATATATTATATATATATATATATATATATATATATATATATATATATATATATATATATATATGATAGGATCAACCTTCCCACTTGAGCCTGGGACTCTGACCATGTAGAAAATGTCTTCCTTAAGGCAGTGAACGACAGACGAAGTTACATAGGAAATATATAGGGGGATAAACCCTTAGGTGATGCCTGGGGTCATCGCTAAGCCGACGTTGGTTCGGTTAATTGTCTTAATCCTCTTCATCGTTGCCTTAAGGAAGACATTTTCTAGATGGTCAGAGTCCCAGGCTCAAGTGGGAAGGTGATCCTATTATATATATATATATATATATATATAATATATATAATATATATATATATATATGAAGAAGAAATAACTATGTAAAATCAATCCAGTGACGGAACACTTGAAGAAAAACGATCAAGGTATTTAAGTCCGACTTCTTCGACCTCCATCGTAACATGAAGAGGGATGTTATTGGAAAGGTTTACAAAGCCCAGACGAAAGATGGAGATAGAAAGAAATTCAACGTAAGGCACCTGGAATGAATAGACCTACTTGAAAGTTTTATCAGCCATGCCAAATATCAAAGGACATATTGTCAACAACTATCCACTTCTTTACAAGATTTTTAAACAGGCATCTTTGTATGTTTCCGGCATAATTATATTTTAGATCGTGTTAGCAAAAGGCCAACTGAGTTCCCTCCACCAAGAATAATAAGTCAAGTCGTCGTAGGTATCTTTCCGTATGGGCAAGATTGCACGGAGACTTTTATTTCTTTTTTCGTCCCGTAAAAATAAAAACCGAGAAGATGCGCCGGGGTCTGGGGTGGGGGTGGGGGGGGGGGGTGGGGGGGGGGGGGGGGGGCGGAGGGGCTGTGTGGATGGCATGGAGGTTTGGTGGGAAGGAAGGTTATGGGGAGCCGTTATTTTAGTCCCAAGGGTTGGCCTAAAGGGGTAGGGGTGGGAAGGCATTGAAAGGGAGCGGGGTTGGGGGGGGGGGGGTACTGGTAGTAGATCTGTAGAAAACCCTACGTTGATGGATTTTTCCCTTTCGTAAACAACAAAGAATAATCATCGCTAAACCTTACAGCAGATCAAAATGTAATCAGCTTAATACACCCCCACCCCCTTTTCCCCACAAAAAAGGAGAGAGAGAGAGAGAGAGAGAGAGAGAGAGAGAGAGAGAGAGACTCCCGAATTCTGAATGCATCGGCACATGAACAACATTAGGGCAATACGGTAGCAGCAATGACAATGAATATTTAATAAATACGGGTGGTAAGTGTCCTGTGTCGGGGTTTAACCCCCAGTGCTAGAAAACGGCCGATTGAGAGGTTATGAGTGTTTGGGGGTTTATGGTAATTGCCCGGGGGTGGGGGTTGTGCGGGAGGTTAGATTGGGGGTTAATGCTTTGTAGTTATTTCCAGGTGACGTGTTTAGGCATTAGATGCAAATAGTATCTTGATGACTTGATTAAATTCTTCTAATCAGCTGATGCAAATAACTATTGTGAATAAATCATCATTCCAAGGTCTCAGAACATTGATAAGAGATTTCGATTGTTTTTTTTTATTTTATTAGATATAGGTAAATATAAAAGTAATTTGCTATTTTAATAATATTTATTATGAACATACAATACATACATACATACATACATACACATACATACATCATACATACAACATACATACATATACATATATACTATACATACATAATATATATATATATATATTACATTATACATATATATATATATATATATATATATATTATATATATATATATAATATATATATATATATATATATACCTAATATATATA
This sequence comes from Macrobrachium nipponense, assembly GCF_015104395.2. NCBI lineage: Eukaryota > Metazoa > Arthropoda > Malacostraca > Decapoda > Palaemonidae > Macrobrachium > Macrobrachium nipponense. The sequence continues at coordinate 38,095,887 of NC_087212.1, forward strand.
TATCATATATATATGAATCCAATATTTCAAAAATACAAAAATAAGAGAGATTTCAACCGATTCTCATATGTGTTTTATAAAATATTTGACTAACTGTCCTATAGATCACGACCACAAATGATATCTTCCTGTGTAGAGTGCCCTACGTTCACCAAGTGCAACTATAAAAGAATGACAACTACATCAGTATTTGGCTTTATAATATATAGCCTTAATTATATGTCTCCGATCCAGTGATGTTGACCTCAAATCTGACCGACTATTTTAATTTTTTGTAATGTGTACCTAGTGTGCTCTCTTCAGACATATTTGTTACAGCGTCATATAATATATATATATATATATATATATATATATATATATATATATATATATATATATATATATATATATATATGACGCTGTAACAAATATGTCTGAAGAGAGCATACTAGGTACACATTACAAAAAATTGAAATAATCGGTCAGATTTGAGGTCAACATCACTGGATCGGAGGACATATAATTAAGGCTATATATTATAAAGCCAAATACTGATCTAGTTGTCATTCACTTCAACTTCGGAATTATATATGATAAATGCATCTGCCCCGGCCAGGATTCGAACTTATGCTATTTGAGTTTAGATACAGAGGTAACAGCAGATTCTTTTCCTAAGCTACCTAGAAGACAGATGTATTTGTCATATGTAATTCCCTTTAAGAGTATGTTATACGGAGGTAAATTCAGTTCCATATGGGGATTTGTGGCTTAATCTTTGCGAGTTTAAAAAAGTCACGGTAGTGAATTAATGAAAAAATTAAAACTCTATATATCTATATATTATATATATATATATATATATATATATTATTAATTGTTGTGTATATATATATCTATATATATATATATAATATGTATATATATATATATATATATTTTATATATATATATATATATATATATAATAATTCTATATTATATATATATATGTTTGTGTGCGTGTGTGTTTATGTATGAACATTACATATCCTTAAAAGTATATTCCTGTCAATATACGTACACAATTTATGTACGACCTTAAATCCATACGGTACACAGAAAAATCGAGGGACTTTTTGACGGCATATGATTAGTCACGAAGATGAATTCTTATGATCATCATCTTGAAATATGTGTTACTTGCGAGGTCTCTCATGCGGACGCATGCTCTCATTCATGTTTAATTGCGGCGGTGCTGGATTCAACCAATTTCTTCCAGTGAAAAACGGTATCGCCGAAGTCGTATTAGGAATGACTCGGCTTAATTCGCTCCCACAAGTTTTTTTTCTTGTCGCATGATTATTGGTATTTAGTGTTTTCTTTGATATTGTATGCCCACAGATGTTTATGTTATGGCCACGCGATTTTTTACTTTTTGAAAGATTAGAACTACGAGGTCTTTAACAGTGCAACGTGGTCGATAACGTTTTTTTTTTTCAGTAAATGTTTTTCCTACAGTGCCTCATCATCTTAGAAATGGTTTTGTCGTGTTAATGTATTGGTAAAACATTTTTGTGCGCACTGAGTAAACTCAAAAATGGGAGCACGTGAAAGTTTGTCAGCACCACTTGGTCAGTCAAGTGTTTTCCCCAAAGCCCCTTGACACTGATTCAGGAAAATGTTGTCCATAACTCCCTGTAACCACTAATATGTGATTACACATCAAGATGTTAATTCAAGCAAACCGGAAAAATTTCGCATATATGCTATCATATCCAATTAGCGTTATACGAAGACTTACGTCGCCTAACATTCGGAGCGACCAGTCACGCTATCTATTTTTTTCATTCTAAAATTTGCATAGCGCCTTTAAGGAAAGCAGAAAACCTCACGCTAGGATATCAGGGAAATTTATACAGCTTTCGGTAAACCGCACGTGTCACTAAGCAGTAATAAACGGCAAGCCTTATCGCATTGGAGGAGTCTACTTAAAACAACGTTTCGTACCTTGCGCGAAAGTAAGTCGCGGATGTGTAGACTTTTAGACAGTTTTAGAAGTCGGGTACAGAATGAACTGTCGTCGTGCGATGCTTAATAAATGGAAATTTATAGCCAACATTAACATCTGTTGAGTCTTTTTCCTTTCTTGTCTTCTAGTCTTTGAGGTTATACATACATACATACATACATATATGTTTGTATGTAATAATAATAATGATAATAAGTTTTACGTTTTTTATGATAATGGCTCGTGTAGTTTCGATAACCTTGTTGTAACAATGACCCGTCTTCCAAAGTGACATTGAAAATCGTCCGTGACCTTAGTTGTTGCGACGTCAGTTTACATAAATCTACCAGTTTAACTTGAACAAGGATATTACAGTGGAATATAATATATAAATACAACGTTGAAGTTATTCAGTTTTCGTGTGTCCAGACTATTTATTCACCTGAGTAGATGCCATATCCCAGCGAGGTCTAAACTATAAAAAATAGATATTTTACATATATCTAATCACACGAGCACCACTGATGAGACATCTTTGTAGGCATACGATCAAAGTGATGTGGAAGTTTTCAACACAGGTTAATCCTTGGCTTCATGGTAAAAAGCCAGACTAGACACTGAATATATATATTATATATATATATATATATATATATATATATATATATATATATATATGAATAACTTGATCACGAAGTATATAAAACGTGATGTTATGTATAAATAAAGGTTTTTTTGCCACGAAGGAAAAAAATGAAAAAGCGAGCTAGCCGAGTACTTTCGGTCCTATTCGGACCCTTTAAATATAGGACCGAAAGTACTCGGCTAACTCGCTTTTTCATTTTTTTTCCTTCGTGGCAAAAAAACCTTTATATATATATATATATATATATATATATATATATATATGATTATGGAAACATACCATCAAACAGGCAGGAGAAACTGGGCTGTTGACCTCAAATACGAGAACTAATACACATACATATCACGGACACATACACAGGAGCACACACATTACATATTATATATATATATATATATATGTAATATATATATATATTTATTTTTTATACTATATATATATGATATAATATATATATATATATCATATATATATATATATTGTATATGTTTGTGCGTGTATTAGTTTTCGTATTTGAGGTCAGGTTAAGAGTCCAGTCTTTCCGTTTGTTTAAGCAATGGTTCCGTAATCATGGTTGTTATGTGTGATTACTTCATCCAAATGTAGGTTTCTTTATAATGAAGGAAAATGGTTCGTGATCGTATATGCTCTAATCACATCGACCGCTCTTACGGTAAAAAAAGCGCTCTCTCTCTCTCTCTCTCTCTCTCTCTCTTCTCTCTCTCTTCCTCTCCTCTTTCCTCCCTTTCTCCTCTCTCTCCTCTATGTCGGCATAGCCTGATCAGTGGCTAACATTTTTGCGCGTAATTATGATGTTACCAAGGGGGACGAAATTCGACGCTTGATTTTTCATTCATTAAATTTCTGTCATCTTAATTATATGATTTTTGTATAGGTGTTTTCAGAATTTATTATCATGTCCAAAGGATTTTGAAATTCTCTCCAGCTCTCATTATCATAGAAAATTGAGGATTAGAGTTCTTGAGTTTTGTCCATATTCCTTCTTTCATGATATGAGAAATCAGTTATTATTATTATTTTTATTTTTTTTTATTTTTTTTTGCTCTATCACAGTCCTCTAATTCGACTGGGTGGTATTTATAGTGTGGGGTTCCGGGTTGCATCCTGCCTCCTTAGGAGTTTATCACTTTTCTTACTATGTGCGCCGTTTCTAGGATCACACTCTTCTGCATGAGTCCTGGAGCTACTTCAGCGTCTAGTTTTTCTAGATTCCTTTTCAGGGATCTTGGGATTGTGCCTAGTGTTCCTATGATTATGGGTACGATTTCCACTGGTATATCCCATATCCTTCTTATATCTATTTTCAGATCTTGATACTTATCCATTTTTTCCCTCTCTTTCTCTTCAACTCTGGTGTCCAATGGTATTGCGACATCTATGAGTGATACTTTCTTCTTGACTTTGTCAATCAACGTCACGTCTGGTCTATTTACACGTATCACCCTATCCGTTCTGATACCATAGTCCCAGAGGATCTTTGCCTGATCGTTTTCTATCACTCCCTCAGGTTGGTGCTCGTACCACTTATTACTGCAATGTAGCTGATGTTTCTTGCACAGGCTCCAGTGGAGGGCTTTTGCCACTGAATCATGCCTCTTTTTGTACTGGTTCTGTGCAAGTGTCGGGCATTCGCTTGCTATGTGGTTTATGGTTTCATTTTTCGTATTGCACTTCCTACATATGGGAGAGATGTTATTTCCGTCTATCGTTCTTTGAACATATCTGGTTCTTAGGGGCTGATCTTGTGCCGCTGTTATCATTCCTTCAGTTTCCTTCTTTAGCTCTCCCCTCTGTAGCCATTGCCAATTGTCATCGCTGGCTAGTTCTTTAGTCTGTCTCATGTATTGTCCGTGCATTGGTTTGTTGTGTCAGTCCTCTGTTCTGTCTGTCATTCTCCTGTCTCTGTATATTTCTGGGTCTTCGTCTACTTTTGTTAGTCCTTCTTCCCATGCACTCGTTAGCCACTCGTCTTCACTGGTTTTCAGATATTGCCCCAGTGCTCTGTTCTCGATGTTGACGCAGTCCTCTATGCTTAGTAGTCCTCTCCCTCCTTCCTTTCGTGTTATGTATAGGCTGTCCGTATTTGCTCTTGGGTGTAGTGCTTTGTGTATTGTCATATGTTTCCTGGTTTTCTGATCTATGCTGCGGAGTTCTGCCTTCGTCCATTCCACTATTCCTGCGCTGTATCTGATTACTGGCACTGCCCATGTGTTTATGGCTTTTATCATATTTCCGGCGTTGAGTTTTGACTTGAGTATCGCCTTGAGTCTTTGCATATATTCTTTCCTGATCGTGTCCTTCATCTCTTGGTGTTTTATTATTATTATTATTATTATTATTATTATTATTATTATTATTATTATTATTATTATTATTATTATTATTATTATTATTATTATTATATTATTATTATTATTATTATTAAATGCATGAAAAGAAACCTTTTTGTGTTGCTGTTATTATATTGGGAGTAATTACCATACTTTGAATGTTACACGAAAACCCTGTATTAATTAAAGCAACTCAATTATTTTGCTTCATATAAAACGCTATTATTATTATTATTATTATTATTATTATTATTATTATTATTATTATTATTATTATTATACGCCTCTCAAATTAAGAACAACTGTGTCATTGTAAGAGTTTATTTTTTATTATTATTATTTTTTCCCCACTTAACAAGCCTTTCATATGCTAGATCGGAAAATTTTCTTCATTTTCAAGACTTAAACATTCTTTAACATCCAAGTATCATGTTTTTTTTTTCTTTGTATATTAAATTTTTTTTATGTAAGGAATCAGCAAGGCATTTCCGTCTATTTATTTTTCAACTTAACACATTTTGTCCAAGAGGCCCAAAGCTTCATTCCGAATAAGAACGCGAATATGTCGAAGGCAAGACTTTATTTGGGTCGGCATTCCTCTCCTGAGATGCTGGTCAGACGAAGCGGCAACAATATTGCTTGCAGATTAGCCGACGTGCCACGCAGCCGCGAGCGACTTGCCCAGGTCGACTGTAAATTACGAATTCCTTTTAAGAGTCGGAATGATGCCCAGTCTCTCTCTCTCTCTCTCTCTCTCTCTCTCTCTCTCTCTCTCTCAGAAATGAGATACAAGCCTCCATAACACATCTGATTCAGTTTCCTCAAATAGTTTTTAAGGCACTCCTCAGTTATTTGACCCACCCGCCTCTCTCTCTCTCTCTCTCTCTCTCTCTCTCTCTCTCTCTCTCTCTCTCTCTCTCTCTCTCTCTCTCTCTCTCTTTTGGGAATTTCATTCAGGCCTTCTTAGCAGATCTGATTCACAGTTTCTCAGATAGTTTTGTAATGCATTCCTCTCTCGTTAACTGTATTTGCAAAGCATTCTGCACGCAATAGGATCTCTCTCTCTCTCTCTCTCTCTCTCTCTCTCTCTCTCTCTCTCTCTCTCTCTAAGTAATTGAATCCAGGCCTCCTTACAGATTCATTAAATATTTTAAGTTTCATTGGACATTTTTGAGTTGCTTCTCAGAAAATGGGATCAAACGCTCTCTCTCTCTCTCTCTCTCTCTCTCTCTCTCTCTCTCTCTCTCTTCTCTCTCTTTCTCTAAGAAATTGAATCCAGGCCTCCTTGCCGATTCATTGAATATTTTAAGTTTCATTAAATATTTTTGAGTTATTTCTCAGATCTTTTGAGTTATTTCTCAGATCTCTCTCTCTCTCTCTCTCTCTCTCTCTCTCTCTCTCTCTCTCTCACAGAAATGAGATCCAGGAATCCTCACACGTCTGATTTAGTTTCCTCGAATAGTTTTGCAATGGATTCCTTCCAGTAAATAGGATCCACCGACCGGCTGACATTGGAGTCACTGAGACCCTTTTTTCCCCCATTCCAGCTGTCTGCAGTGAATAGGCCTCGCAACCGTTTCTTGTAAAATGGATGTGCAACTTGAAATCTGATCGAACCCTTTTTCCACCCAAAGCCTTTTATCGAGAATGCAGGATTCCCCTTCGGAGAATATTTGATGCAGAGGCCTCCTCGTCGGCGCGGTGACCTGTCCTTTTTTTTGGAAGGAAGAAGCGCAACGCTTTTATGCATAAAAGATGCAACTTTTCTTGCCGTGGAAATGCGATGCCCTGAAGCTCCCTGCAGTTTTTCATGGGGAATGATTGCCGTATTCAGGCGAAAGTGGACAGCCCCTATTAAAAACGGAAAAATCTACCGTTTTTCTTTCAAGGTGGGAGGCATTCATCTGTTGCTTTGAGTCATCTTCCATAGCTGTTCGTAAATCTGTAAATAATTTCATGTAAACTAACGTTGCTGGTCTTATCTTGTTTTCATTTTATTGCTGAATTTCAGTTGAGAGCCCCCAGTTATATTAAACGTCCTTTGGAGGGACTTGGCAAAATTACCTACAAAATTAAAATCTTTCATGTCTCTTCTTGCAAAACTTGCAAAAATATCTTTTGAAATCACCGAAAAGCGACATTTGTTTTCAGTACCACTTATGTATTTTTGTTTATCAAGCCTCACAAGTCGAACCCGTTACCAAGGTCTGGGTTCCGTAGTCAAGAACAATTCCTCATGATAAACAAGGAGGATATAATTTATAGTTATAAGAGCAAGCTTCGCCCAAATAAAGTCATTTTTCTAATCGGCGTCAAAATCTGTCAGAGACCTCCAACCCTCCTTCCCCATTTCGCTCTTCCACCCCCCCCCCCCCCCCTCCCAGCCCTTCTTCCCTTCTTTCCGTATCGAGATATTACTTGAATGTATCTATGGGGGTAAGACCAGCCGGCGCTCCTATTGCTTTACCGCGATGCCATTTATATTGGTCGACCGATCACTTGATGGCTTTATTTCTCACATATGACCTCGCAGAACGCGCCGCTGAGGTCTATGGGGTGTGAGGGGAAGGAGGAGGAAGAGTTATAAGGGGGGAAAGGGGAGAGCAAATGAGGGTTACTCGGAAGGGAAGAAAAAGTATTAAGCGCTAGTTGCCGTTTCGCATTTATTTTTAAACCTTTTTGTTATGTTTTGTTTTAATGAAAATCGACGGTAGGCCTATTGATCACCTTCTCTTTTGATTTCGTCTTTGAAGAATTTTGTGAAATTAGGCCTAAATTCAGATGAATTTAAATTTATTTACTTTTCCTTCGGATTTTGGGGAATTCTCAAAAGTTGCGATATATAAGATTAAGGAGAATTTTAAATTGTGTAATAATGGCTCATATGAGTCAAGCAGAGCTTCATTTTATCTCGTAACACTAGACTTAATAAACTGAAATCGAAAATCTTTAACTCGGTCGGGAACTTGTTCGCGGAATTATGAAGCACTTCATCCATATCTCATCCTTTCGACACAAAATTCCCAACTGCTTATTTTCCGTTTTCAATGATTTCGCGGCGCTCGGTCTACTATATACATTCCCACAAAGAACTTCATCAGCGATCATTTTGAACTGAAGGAGATTATCCACTCAGCACCAAGAAGTCTTTACGACACGATTGCAGAGTCTCTCTCTCTCTCTCTCTCTCTCTCTCTCTCTCTCTCTCTCTCTCTCTCTCCGGAGGACAGAACTTCTCTCCGGAGGACAGAACTTCTCTGCTCTCGTCCGACGCAGCAGATTTTCAAGTAACAAACCATTGTATGTCTGCGTTTCCCTGAAGCCGGATTTTGCCAATAGAGCACAATATAAAATAGCCAGAGCATCGGATGGGCTGTGGCTGCAGCGTAACCACGGCGTTGTGGCCAGGGGCTCTTCCACAATACCAGGTAACAAGGGCCTCCCGAGGGACACGCCCAATCACTCCCCGTTCAGCTTCAGTTTAAAATTCAAAGGGAGCTCTACTGGTGGCGACGAAGACGACAAGCGACCACGAAAAACTTTTAGGGGGAAATAGTGAAGAGACCCATCAGGGAAATTATGTCCAAATTCTCCGCTCCCATAGGAGTTGTTGATGTGTTAAAAATAGAGGCGCAGAGAGAGAGAGAGAGAGAGAGGAGAGAGAGAGAGAGAGAGAGAGAGAGAGAGAGAGAGAGTAAAACCGGGAAGATCTTTCCGTTCGTATTTATCTCATTTCGACGTTTCCGTGTTTATTTTTGATTTCCAGGAGAGAGTCAGCGTGAAATCTCGGTAAAAAGAGGGCGCCGGGATGACATTTCGTGGGGTTAGACCCGAACGAATGAGTCTGGCGGGGAGGCTCCTGGCTGCTTTGCAGAACTGGAAATAGAAATAGGCCCGGGGTGTCGAAAATGAAAGCCGTTGCTGGCGAGAAACGCCGCGCCGCAACGCTGCAACGACTAACTGTGGCGGCATTGCATGCCCCGTCGTTAAAGGCCGTAAACAAAGCTATTGTGATCGAGATGCAGACGCAGTTAAGACAAAATAAAACGGTTTTCGGTTTTCGTATTCGGCCGCTGCGCCCTCTCCCGCGAGACCGCCCAATCAGCGCCCGTTTATGTTCGCATTAAAATTCATAATTAAGATGGACTGATGGAAATTTGTACTGACTTTGCGGTTGGGGGGAGTGAAGGGGAGACCCGTCAAAATATGTCAGAATGGGAGGGAGTTTAATTTAGAAGGGAGACACACTACTCTTTTCCTATAGAGAGAGAGAGAGAGAGAGAGAGAGAGAGAGAGAGAGAGAGAGAGAGAGGATGGGGGATGGGGGATGGAAATATAAGAGGAAAGGGGGTTACCAATATATGGTTTGATTGACAGGTGGTTTAGATTAATTAGGCGTTTGGTAATTGGACTGCTTCTATGGTTACCGCAGTACACAGTATTATAGCTTGACCTCTCGTGTGTATTGTTTATGTATTCATCGATTTCTTAAGTAAATAATGAATTTTAATATACTTTTATTTGTATGTTTGCGTTCTGGTTTCTTTTTATGCGCTTTTAAAAATACTAAATCTTCAGAGCGCTTAGGTTTCAATCGCCTGGCAATATCTTGTCATTTTTAAATAGACGTTGAATTTTTTAGAATTAACTCTTTTGCTCCGATTTCGTAATATTTGACTTTTTTTCCCACTAATTGTGGGGAAGTATTTAGATTGTAATATTATTTTAGTTCATTTTTTCAAAGCTTGTTTTTTTCCCCTTTAGTTAAACGTAACGAAGTTCTTGTCAATTAGTTGTCCTTTTATTAGCTCGGATTTTGACAAAATATAACGTTCAAATATCTAAATCAAAAAAAGGGATTCTGATTGGATTACATAATCGGAACAATGAAAATGACATTTTTAAAATATTTAGAAATGATGAAGTGTTAGAATAATGGCATTTTTGCTTGCCGTTTTGTGACAAAAACGTGTATTTTTTTTTTTTTAAACACGGACTATTACCATTGTGAGATAAAGTTTAGCTAGCAGATTCAGATGATATATAGTCACTATTCGTTTCTCAAGTCGCTGGATAGTCGAATTGCTTCAGTGCAAAGATATTAGCAATCAGAGCTCCGACAGATATCATCAGTAATTACTAACTTATCTCGGGAGATTTCTTTTTAACAAATGCAATTTCTAACGTTCACATGAACCGATGTTGCTGTTATGAGGTATCTCAGAAGCCGAACCAGCCAGGTAGGGTCTTTTAAGAAAAAAATAAAACCGACTGCATCCGTTTCCCGAGCACCGACAGTGCATCTGATTGGGTCCGGCACACCGGAAAATTTCGCGCCAAAAAATATAAAAAGGAAGGTAAAAGTCATTTCAGAAAATGGAATCCTTCTCTCTCTCTCTCTCTCTCTCTCTCTCTGTAGTGTTTGATGCCAGAGTCAGTCAGGATCTTGACTTTGATGAATTCGACGAACAATTCCTCCGTCATTATTTGCCCAGAGATATGTAAGTTTTTATTTGTTTATTTATTTATTTTTCTGAAGCATTTGCCGTTGTTAAAGTATTGCTTAGTGGCGATGTCACCCCACCACGTTCACTTTTGTTTGAGGTACATCCATTGCAGCTCGATGGTGATTCTATAAAAAAATCGTTGTTTGCTTTTCGCTTCGTTCCATTCATATTTTTTTTTTTATCTACTCCCTTTCTCCACTCACCACCCCCTCTCTCTCTCTCTCTCTCTCTCTCTCTCTCTCTCCATTGGTCGGAAATCTCCCAACTCCCCCTTTTCCTCTTTCGACTGACGGGATCCTAAACAAGATGCTCTCGGTTTATGTGACGGCTTAGCGAACACAGCGCGCGATACGACCTCTTTTTTTTATTTGATTATGTTTGCAAAATATCATGTTTTGTGTCTCTCTCTCTCTCTCTCTCTCTCTCTCTCTCTCTCTCTCACATGTATATATATATATATTATATATATATATATATATATATATATATATATATATATATATATATATATATATCATCGTGTGTGATACATACGTTTCCTGTTCATTCATTGCCTTGTTGTTTTATTTGCTTTGACTGATTTTAAAAAATTGCTCGCTCTGTACCTCTTTCATATTTTTATTAATTTCTTTTCCAGTTTTCGTTGTCCGTTTATCTGCGTCTCTTGCGCTAGCATTTCCCCTTTTGATTTCTGGCCTTGAATATCATAATAATTATTAGATAATATTCGTTTGATTTGGTTCTATTGTCTCTACTGTCTGTTTCTTTTAGTTCTCTCTCTTCTCTCTCTCTCTTCCACAATTTACCCCCAACTTTATTATTAAAATTTTCTTCTTCTCTTGTCGCCCGTTTCTTGATATCGCGTCCTCTCTTTCTCTCTCACATCATTTTTCCTCTGTTTTCATTTCTGTTTCCCCTCCCATCCTTCCCCCTTCCTTTGGTTTCCCCTGCCATCTCCCCCACCCCCCTTCCATTTCCAAAATACTTTACGGTATTCAGCGAATGAAAAATGGTTGTGGCAGACCGAGCAGCACCAAAGCTGTAAATTCTCAGTTGCCTGTTACTCTATTTTTCCTCGCCAATTCCACGTTGTACTATGGAAACCTATACGCTCCGCTTTTTTTGTATGCCTAAATCATTCTTCCTCATTCGGTCATTTTCATGAAGTTTATCAGAAATAAATCAAAGGATTTATTATCTTTTTTAATGAGGTTGTTGTGTCGAGACGAAGGATGAAACTGAAAATATAAAAACATAAAAAAAAAGAAGTGGTGTTTGTGTGTGTTCTGTGTTGCCGATATTTTTCCACCCCGGGTAGTTCGGATTGCGCGCGGTTTTAAATCCCTGTCTCTGTTGCTGTTGATATCATAAGGCCGGCCTAGATCCGTTTCTGCGGACCAATTGTTGTTTATACTATTGTAGTCTGAGCTGTATATTCTCTAGGAGGGAGGCTAAGCCTAGTTTTTCACGTTGTTGAATTTCTCCTCTCGTCTGGATTTTTTTTCTTGCTTTTATTTAGCTTTAGTTTAAGAATTTATTCTTTTAATGTTTAACTTTGGACGTCTGTTATCGAGAATACATATTTTTTTTGTTGGTGTGGGTGCTTTTGTATGTTAGTGTTTGTCTGTCTAACGCGGTCTTATTATTGGTGTGAATAGCCAGTTTTTCTACCAATATAACTTTCACGCGTTCTGTACGAAAATCTTTAATAAAGAAGTGTTTTATTTGATCAATAATACACACATATACACACACACACACACACATATATCGATCAAATAAGGTTTTATGCCTGGTACACTTGAACGTACTGCAGTTGTATTTATATTTAACAAACCTTATATTTAACTGATTAGATTAGTTCAACTTTTGTTAAGAAGAGTAGTTTACAACAAGCTTGTCAACAGCAGAGTAAAACTGTCAACGAATTATTATTTTTTATTATTATTAAATATTATAGTTGTAGTTGTTGTTGGTATGTGTAGTTATTACAAAATTGCATTTAACATACTTGTGTATATATATGTATGTATGTATATATATATATATATATATATATATATATATACATATATATATATATATATATATATATATATATATATATATATATATCTCATATTAATCTCAGAAAACATTCACATTGTTAAAAGTGGTAGCATTATATACGTTTCATTTTATCTATGACAGAAAGGCGTCGGTCTGTTGGAGTCATTTAAAAGTTCGAAGAGGAAAGAAATTGCGATAATGAAATTATTCCCACCTCGAGAAACAATTCTAGAAAAAGCTTCGAAAACTGAATTTTAAATTCATTTATTCACTCGGGTCCCCCTGATGGACCCAAAATAAGACCTAACTGAGGCCTATGATTAATTGAGTTTTCGCCTACCCTTCTCCTCTCTCTCTCTCTCTCTCTCTCTCTCTCTTCCTGCACGCTTGATTGTTACTAAGGTTGATTTATTATTATTGGTATATTTTTATTATCAGTCTGTAACAGTCGAAGAATTGTTTCATGTGAATTATATACTTTCCAAATGACTTTGTATTTTATAAATATTTCATAGTGTTTCCTAGTACTTCTTTTTCATGCATTCGCACTATGCATATTTCAGAATGCATTTTGATAATTTGGTCATTTGTTAACCATTATTGAAATTCTTAATCACAGTTTTGTCGCTCATAATTTATTTTTTCTTAATTTCAATCATTAGTATTATTATTATTATTATTATTATTATTATTATTATTATTATTATTATTATTATTATTATTGTTGTTGTTGTTGTTATATACGTAATAAAGATCCTTAATTTTATAGTGAATTGTAATTATATGCAGAAGATAAAACAAAGACTTTGAACGGTTTCCTTCGTTGCTGTTTACGTTAAGATATTATTATTATTATTATTATTATTATTATTATTAACCAAACAAAACTTCTTTCAGTTTTCTTCTGAAGATTGAAAAAGAAACCCACAAATTCAATTTGTAACTTGTTTACTTCTAAATGTAAATACTTAGAAGTAAACAAGTTACAAATTGAATTTGTGGGTTTCTTTTTCAATTATTATTATTATTATTATTATTATTATTATTATTATTATATTATTATTATGTAACAGTCGATAATAGCTTCTTATGAATTACAGTTGGTAATGTCTTTTACTAAGATTTTATAGAATTTGCTTATACTTATATTTCATGCATTCGAACCGTGGATATTTTCGTGTATTGTCAGATGTTGATAATGTATAAACCATAAAACACTCTCTATCTCTCTCTCTCTCTCTGTGGGCCCTTATTCCCTCCGGCCTTCCCCCCTTCTATCTGCCATTCATTCTATTGTGGACTGAACTGCTAGCAATTAGTCATGCTTATTTGCCATCGGTTTCACGTGCGCCCATCATTCCGGCGGCGCCTGACACCCTCATTAGGAGTCTGCTGTATCATGCTAAGTCTTCAGATATTAAGATCTGATGCTTCAGTATGCCATTGTTGTTATAATTTTCGTTACTCGAGTCGTTTGTCCATGGAGTGCATTCTTATAAGGGCACTTGCCTCAAGTCTTCAGTTATTAATAGCTGATACTTCAGGATGTTATTATTGTTAATACTATTAACGGAATTGTTTGTTATTTTCCATTCAGTGCATTCTTATAGTGCACGTACCTCATTATGGGAAAGTTATTGAGTACTTGGCAAATGGCAATTGAAAGGTATAAAAAGAGTAAAAATATCCTTGCGAGGATCTAAATGCCATCTTATTTGTATCATGATAAGTCTTCAGTTATTAAGAGCTGATATTTCCTGGTATTATTATTATTATTATTACTATTGTTATTATATGTGGTATTTTGTTATTTTCTATATAGTGCATTCGTATAGTGTACTTTCCTCATTATGTGAAATTGAGTACTTGGCATATTGGAGAGAGAGAGAGAGAGAGAGAGAGAGAGAGAGAGAGAGTGTGAGAGAGAGAGAGAGAGAGAATAAAATCCACCGTGTGAAGATCTAAAATGCGATCTTACCCCCAACCCCTCCGTGATTCAATACTCCAACCGTGCCCTCAACCCTTGATTTTTTTATATGCATCGTTAGGTAAAGTGTTCAAATCTTCACGTATAGCATTCTACGCATTTTTCCTTCTGTACGCCAAGTAATTTGAAGTATTCTAACTTTCATATACTATAGGAAATCATGATTGAATAGTCGGCGTGACTTATCTCTTATTATTATTTTTTTTTTGAGTTTTGCAGCTTGACTTCCACGATCAGATGTGGATCTCATGCAAAAAAAAGGTTGGGGGGGGGGGGGGGGGGGTGGGGGGGGGGGGGGGGGCGTTTGTTCTAAATGATACGATACAATTTATTTAACCATCTATAAGAGAAATTGGCCTTGTCCGGGGTACTCTAGGCAGAACTCACGGTCTTTGGTTGTGACGTCAGATTACTAGTAGTCATCCATCGCATTTCTCTTTATCATTTTCATTTGACCTGTCAGTGTTTGGGTGTCCAACTTCTCTAACTCAATTTTTTGTTCTTTTCATTTCAAAATGAGTAATTGATGTGAAGCTTGTGAAACCCCAGTGATGTCAGTCAGTGGTCTGTTGAATAATGATAATAATAAAAACAACAACAACAACAACAACAACAACAACAATAATAATAATAATAATAATAATAATAATAATAATAATAATAATAATAATAATAATAATAATAATATGCTGGAAGAAGACATTCATGATTATAGGTTTTATTAGAATAATGGCTATTTCAGCCAGGTTTATTTTGTATAGAAGTTTCTCTATTCTTCTTATTACTGACTTTTCTTCTGTACTCAAGTTGGCTATTAAATCGCCAAATAGGGGATTCATGTAAAAAAAAAAAGTGGTATTTATCAAAATGAGCAGAAGAAAAATCAGTAATAAAGAGAATAGAGAAACTTCCATACAAAATAAACGCGGCTGAAATCGCCATTATTTTCAATAAAAACAATAGTTATAATTATTATTATTACTATTATTATTATTATTATTATTATTATTATTATTATTATTATTATTATTATTATTATTCTTCTTTTATTTAGTTAACAAAGTTCATTTGTACTTTGTATGGTGATTAATAATTATTATACTACTGTCATTAGTAATAGTAATAGTAATAGTATTGCAGCAGTGGTAGTAATAGTTATAATTATAATTTCTATAATTACAAAACACGAAAGGACGAAACATCACACTGTCTTAAAATCTGGCAGCTCTATTCAGAATTAGCTCATTTAACATTTAGTCCGAAATTTGACAGTCACCTTATTCTATTATATATAACTTTTTTTTATTTTTTTTTGTTTCAGCTTGATTTGAAATTTTATTTAAACTACCCTCGGCCTACACGATTTTGTGTACCTTCGTTTTTGTTTGTATTTCTCATCTTATCCGTCTCTCGAGCTGTTTAAGATGGTATATATATATATATATATATATATATGTGTGTGTGTGTGTGTGTGTGTATGTATATATATAATATATATATATATATATATATATATATATTTTTTATTTTTATTCACATATGTTTTATATGTAATGTCCTACAGCTGCCCGCTCTTCTCTCTTTAGCATCCTCCACGGGGGGGGGGGGGGGGGGGGGGGGGGGGGGGGGGGGGGGGGGGGGGGCGGCTTGCTGGTCGGGGTGGTACCCAGAGCTAACCTTATCTGCAGCATCTCCGCCACTTTCCTGTACTCGTCTCCGCGGCCAAATATGAAGTTATTATTACCATAAACCCATAAAGTGCTATCTTCACCATCATACCCAAACTACCAATACAATTCTGCACTTCCCCCGAGTCTGTCTGCCTGCATACTTCGCAGATCAGAGGTCAAGTTGCCTCTAGTTTTTGCGGATTTTTTGTCTTTTTTTAATGGAGTCTCTCTGCTCTGCTCAGGCTGAGTGGTGTTCGGTCCACCCGGGCCCCCCTCTTTTTTTTTTTTTTTTGCCCTGAGATGACAATGACGCATTATGATCCGTTGGGAGTGCGTTCATGAGACCGGGATTGGAAGAAAGCGGGTTAGTGAGGTTGATATGTACAGATAGGTAAAGTTGTTAGAGAGAGAGAGAGAGAGAGAGAGAGAGAGAGAGAGAGAGAGAGAGAGAGAATATAATTACCTACTGTAGATCGAAATACAGTCTCAATTCAAGTTGCAAATATGAAAGAATTGATCGCCCATTTATTATATTTTAATGCCTAAGTGAATAATGACTCTTTGAAATATAAATGTTTCACGGCGAACTCATCTCTTAAATTGTCTTGTGGCGTTTCCCTTAAAAGTCCCTTAAAAATATTCACGTTATATTTCCTTCGGACTTATACCCGAAGTCTTAAAAGGAGTTTCCTTTCTGAAATAAGAATCCTCATATGATTTTTACTTTCTTTTGACTGACCTCAACAATCATGATGTTTTTCCCTTAGCTGCTTCTGTTGACTCCACGAGACTTCTTGCCTCCAGATTCCTCAGGAACCTGAGAGAGATATCACCATTTCCTGGGCTTCTCTGGTTGGAGATGTCTCCCGCCTTGTGGTTGTGCCTCTTCCTCCTTTAGAATGTCTCCCTGGGAATCATACGTGACCTCCGAAGTAGTGAATCCCTTGGGGGCCTTCGTACGATTGAGCAGCTACATTTTTGCACATTGCTATGTGCTCGGCCGCGAGTTTCGCTCCTCAGCAGGCAGTCTCCGAGCAACAATGTCTTTGTGCTTTCAGACTGAGCCTTGAAATCCTCCTTTGTTGCTCACCGGGAATTGGAATTGTAGCCGAGATATATATATATACTATATTGCGTCTTCATAAGAGGATGGATATTCGGGTTGGAAAATCTCGAGCGTACGTGAAGAGTCTTCGCATATAAATCTACCATTAAATCAATTTATCATACGTTATTGATGCTGATTTTTTTTAAAAGTTGACATAATCACTAACATTCTTTTTTGGTAAATATACAGGTGTGTGAAGTAAATCTCTGTTCACATTTCGAGGCTAAGTTCTTTACCTTTTATTTCATCAAGGAACAGAGCCAAAAACAAGAACCATATGAGTAATTACGTTATTCTGATTTTTCTCTTTTTCGTCGGGATCTACCGTACTTCACTTCCACAGTCTTGTTCTTTTTATTACGAACTCCCTATTCTTTATGAAGAATCTTCATTCCCTCAGTTGTCACGGCATGATATCAAGTTGGAATCGCTGCCAATGTGTGCTTTGAAACTGAGATTTACTCACAGTAGATTCATTAGCCTCGTGACTTGGGTCGGTTGGTGTGTGAATGCAGACGTTCGTAACGGGCCTCGTACACTCTACCCGACTCTTGTGCACCTTACACACACTTGACGGTCACCCTGAAGTAAAGGACCACGCTGGTATGAAGCTAACTTCATTCATCGAATAACTCACAAGCCTTCCTAGTTTGAAAAATTTAGACAAACAGATCAATTTGCTTTTCATACTATTAAAGCAAACTCAAAGGTTTTGCCCCTTACCTGTGCTCTTTATGTGTTTACACAAAACATTTTCTAATTGTTACGTGCAATATATTTGGGAAAAACTTAATTTTTTTCAATAACTTAATATACATTAAATATATATATATATATATATATATATATATATATATATATATATATATTACGTATAATATTATATTATATATATATATATATATATATAATATATATATATATATAATATATATATATATTTAATGTATATTAAGTTTATTGAAAAAATTAAGTTTTTTTTATATATATATATATATACGTATATATATATATATATATATATATATATATATATATATATATATATATATATAATATATATATATACGTATATATATATATATATATAATAAAATGTAATATATATTAAAATTTGTCTATATCAACTGACTTTGAAATCTGTCTAGCATATATATATTCTAAAAAATGCGGCAAGAAAAATGTATAAAAACTGAGCAGCTGTTAGTGTAATTGGGATTTCAAATCTACATGGGATCTAGAAGAACGAGGGAAACCAGTCCTCTGTCGAAAGCATTAGCAGTACTTAAAGGTATTAGCTCGGACTCTGACTTGCCATTGTATCTAGCCTCGGACTCCTGACCTTGCCAGTTGTATCTATACATACATACATACACACACACACATACACACATATATATATACATTACATAATATATATATATATATATATATAATATATATATAATATATATATATGATATATACTATATATATAGATTATATATATATATATATATTATATATATATATATATATATATTTGATATATATATATATATATATATTAGAGATGAGAGAGAGAGAGAGAGAGAGAGAGAGACGAGAGAGACAGAGAGAGAGAGAGAGAGGCTTTAATCTGAAGGAAGCTTTTTTCGTGGTTTTATTAAACTGATCTAATTCACTGGTGAAATAAATGCCTGTTCTATATATATATATATATATATAATATATAACTATATATATATATATATATATATATATATATATATATATCTATATATATATATATATATATATGTATGTAATGTTATGTATATAAGTATGTATATATGTATATATATATATATATAGTATATATATATAATGTATTATTATGATATATATATATATAGAGTATACCTAATGTATATTAGTATGCCAATTATATATATATATTATATATTTATACTCATATTATATATAATATATATTACTGTAACTGTTGCATTACCTGAACACGTTCTGTTAAAGCAAAGTGCTCAGTTAACGGAACAGTTAATTTTATAACTGGTAGTTAGTTAAAAATACAGTGGGATGCAGCTGGCATTCAGGCTGAGACCTTTGGCAGTATGCAATATCTGTATGTTGCAGGATAGCCAGTGATAGCTGATGAAGATTGCTTGTTTTAGCTTGGATATTACATCTAGTATTTAGTGCAGAATATGTAGTATTGTCGACTTCATTGCAATAACATTGATCGACTACTTAATGAAGATTTCCGAAATTATCTATGTTGATTTATATCGTTCAGAAATTGCCTATGTTGATTAATATCTATATCGTTCAGTCTCTACTTTCCCGAAAAACTGGTGTCGGTTGCAATTTCTTCAGTTGTGATAAGAGATGTGTGAAGATGTTTGAAGATTTTAAAACACAAATATACTTTTGTGGTATTCAGTTTTTGGGTAGTGATCTTCATAAGACTTTCTCTTTGTAAGTTTTATCTTTTTTGAGTGACATTTTGCTTGGAGGTATATTAGCGTCATAAGGAATTAGACATTCTCCCTTTGTATATACTGTAATTAAATTATTGTTCCTTAAAAACTAGAAAATTGATATTTGGGCTTAAAAACTAGACAATTGATATTTGGGCATCGTAGCTTCTTCAGTAGTCATTCAGTCTTTGGTTATTGTACTATTTATTCGTGGGCACTGTTTCTTCTCCTTTTAATCCTAACGTAAAGGTTGATGACTGGATGTAACATTAGAAAAAATACTTTGAACTATAAAACTGCAGAAGAAAGATTATTTATACGATTTCAAGCTTAGCCATCTACGGGTGATAAAGATGTACGCGTAAAAAGTAACCTTTGATAAAAAATCTCTTTAGATACTGCTTCTTAAATATTCTATAGTGACAAAACTTTTGACTTTACAGTCGAAAGGATTTCTCTCTCCCTCTCTCTCTCTCTCTCTCTCTCTCTCTCTCTCTCTCTCTCTCTCTCCCGCAGTAAGCCTGCCCACTTTTAAGTATGATTTCACGAGTCGCCGTTAACCCTGAAACGGATGCTGTGAGAGTCGAAGGAAGGAAGGAAGGCCTTCCCCATATGCAGAGGCGTCTCGAAAAGACGTGACCGAACGCCCACCCGAAGTGTTCGAGGGCGAAGCGGGCGGGAGTGGTCGGGCGCCCCACCATAACCAGCCGGCTTGAATCCGCACAAAAGCTCCCTTATCGTCACGACTACATTCATATAAAAAACAATTTGACTATCGGCGCTATTACTTGGCATCTATCGCCCACCTCACCATCAGGATCATTTAGAGTTTTCCTTATCGAGGGACAAGCTGTGTGTTCTGCCTTTATTGACGCGGATGGACGAAGCCGTGATCTTTTCTCTGAGTCGGTTATCTCATAGTGCCCGGCGTTACTTTGTTAGGGCTTTTATTATTTCCTTATATTAGCGACGACTATTGTTTCTGGTTTTTAGTTCGTATTCATATGTAGATAAAGAAAGGTATTTTTTTCTCTCTTATCTCTCTTTCTCCCTCTTGAAAGGATCTTTGGTCACCAGAATTTATCTACCAGATGTTTTTTTCAGAGAAGTGAAGATTTTTTTTTTTTTTTTTTTTTTTTTTTTTTTTATGTGCTGCATCCTTTCGGGTGTAGTGTGAATTGAGCGTGTTTATTTTTCGAACAGTTTTTCTTCAATCTCATTTCTTTTAATAGGTCGTTTTCTTATTTGCCAAAACATCTAAATGGGTAGGATATTTACGAAGGTCACCTCCCTCTGCAGCCAATTTATTTTTAACTTAACTACACTTATGTTATCTTGTGGTCCTACAACCTGATATTCATTCTTTAAAAACTGATTCTAAGTCCTTGAAACTCTCTTTGACTGGTCAATGCATTTGCTAGGTCCACGGAACGATCCCGGCCTGTCGCCTGAGTTATCCACCTAGCCGCAAATGGGTACCAGGGTCTGCTGAGGCCAAGGAACCTCTCCATAAAGACTTTAAAAAGGGACCTGGTGTTATGTAAGGTTGTTAAAGTGAAAAAATATGTCATACGGAGATTACTGGGCCCTATAAAGATTCCAAGTTCCCCTGTTATGATATAGTCATTTGAAATTGCTTCTACATTATGTTCCCTATTTGCTTTTGTGTTAAAAAAAAAAAAAAGGTTAGAACAACGAGTCAAGAAGGAAAATAGGGCTTAGCCTATAAGGAATCCGTGGAATATTGATTAAATGAAACATGCAAATTTAGAATTCCAAAAGTTTTCAGCAATGGCAACGAATTAATGGTTACCAGAACACGCAATATGACAATTCCAGATTTGAGAGGGGGGGGGGGGATTGGTGGCTAGTTTGACGGCAGTGATAGGTGTTTTGAGATGATAATGGACTCTTTCATTCACCCTCATGAAACAGGTGCAAAAATAATACCTGCAGGAGAGGAACATCTAGGTTTGTTGCCGAGTTGAAAATTGTCCTTAGATAAAGTAACGTGAGGTCATTGATTATACTAATGAGGTTCAGTCCTGTTATAAAGGAAGATTGAACAAAGACGTTCGAAGGAAACAAGAGCTATTGTTGATTGAATTAGGTCCAAATAAAGTCAATTTAAAGCTTCAGGAATTCAGATGAAAAGAAAAACTATTACCGATGAAACAAATAACTTCATATTCAGAATCAGATCTAGTACCTAACACTTTGCGACCTTTTCAAATTTGATGAAATTGAGAGATTGCGTTTCATTTCCGTCAACCAGAATTGAAGAATTGAATGGGAGAGCAGTTTGAGAAATAAGTAGATACTCTCTCTCGGAAATACTGAGCTTTGCCAAGGTTTGGAGTCCTCTTCCATTCACGCTTTTACGATGTAGGACAGTCTGTGGACGCATATGTATGCATGTATACATATATATATATATATATATATATATATATATATTATATGTATTATATTATATACTATATATATTAATATATATATATATATATATTCCAATATATATATTATATATATATATATATATATATGATATATTAATATATATATATAATATATATATATATATATATATATATATATATATATATATATATATATATATATCCCTATACCCTAAACTTATGTAATAACCGTAAACGATATTATATATGATTGTCCCAAAGGGTTTATTCTTAAATGAGAGGCAAACATTGAAAAAAGTCGTTTTCTTCTCATTTAGAAAAAAATTATTCTAGGTTACTTAGCCCATACAAGCATGTAGAATGAAG
Organism: Macrobrachium nipponense; assembly: GCF_015104395.2. NCBI lineage: Eukaryota > Metazoa > Arthropoda > Malacostraca > Decapoda > Palaemonidae > Macrobrachium > Macrobrachium nipponense. Next base: position 38,118,416 of record NC_087212.1, read on the forward strand.
TACCTTGATCGGATCTGCATTACGGTATGTAAATTCCTTGTGGTCGGGACTTAAGTGGCTTACCGTCAGTGAAGGAGGAGTGACTAAATGCAAATGTCTGATCACGTCCGTCAAAAGACGTCGGATTCGATGCCAGTTTCCACAGAAGGCTCTGACATTTCGTGGAACCGTAGATTCAGGTAAACACGTCTATACCGCGCTTCGGGCCGAACATCTGTCGTTCGCACCTGCAGCGGCGACCCATTACGCTAGCCAGCCCAAAGCAGCCCAGCCGTCGTAATCATCCAGGCCAATGATCACCTCGCTTGGTGAGGTCCCTGTTAATTAAAGGACCACTCTCATCCTTTGCCCCGCACCGTCATTATGGTGATTGTGACGTCACCGCCATTATCAGGGTTGCTGTATGTGCACCCGTGTCTTTCCATCCACGCTGATAATGATTCCCGATTCCCGTTGTTGCGTAGACTTATTATTTGACGTATCACATTCCCGAAGTAATGTCATTTTCTGCTGTTCTGCAATTAGTCGTTCTAAAATGCTTTATTGAACGTAGTCTCTGTTTAGGGGGACCTCGTTCTCTGTTAATTGAATAGTGAAAATAAATCCTGGGCGCGAGTCCTGGAACAACAGCTGCTAAGATAAGTATCATAGATTTCCTACCAAGTTCTAGTTTCCATTGGCATTACTACCGATGTATATTTGTATAATACTACTATCTACATCTTTTTCGTTTAGACGACGCTAAAAAAAATAAGTTAAAAAATTCATAGAAAATAAATTGTCATTGCTCACGATATATATTAGTATAATACTACCATCTACATCTTTGTCTTTTAGTCGACGCGAAGAAATTAAGAGAAAAGGTGCAGAGAAAATAAATCATTGTCACGTCCTCCTATGTCGTTTTAATTTATTTTACGGGAAAAAAATCATAAAAGATTTTCAGAAAAAATATATTATTATTGTCATTACTACTGATATAAGCGAAAAAAAAAAAAACACAATTAAAAAGGTTCAGAGAAAATAAGATACTGCATGGGCATCGGGCTTCCTTCCTTCCCTACAGACTCCTTCTCACGTCCCTCGAGATACTATACATCTCGGCTATCCATCTGCACAGCATCACCTGCTGGAGATATCGATACTGCGGGTGGCTGAGAGATGGGCTGGAGCCACCTGTGTGCTCCGTGGGAGATAGTATAGGGGAGGTCGGGGACGCATTGTACGTGTGTGCGCGCGTGTGTGTGTATGTCTGTGTGTCTGTCTGTTAGTGTGCGTGTGTATAAGGACCGTAGAGGGTAAGGGTACAGTAGATATTACCTAGCCTCAGATGCAGCTGGGTGAAGGGAAGCACCTTAGAGAGAGAGAGAGAGAGAGAGAGAGAGAGAGATAATTATTCGCTTTTAACTAAATTGAGTATAATTGTTACCGTTCTTATCACTGACATTCTTTACAAGAAATTTTGCTCTTCGTAAATATATGCACACACGCATGTGTGTGAAGATATCACAGCCGAAAATACCAAATTGTTTTCGCTGTTGAACGCTCGTCTTGTACATGATTTGTTGTTCCTGTATGCAAACACGTGTTGATGCAAACACTCACGTATTCATTATTTCCTTATACACAAATTCACACACACACACACATAAACACACACACATATATATATATTATATATATATATATATATATATATATATATATATATATATATATATATATATATAATATATTATTATATACGTATATATATATATATATACACGTGCGTGTGCATATGTATAGAAAGATTTTTATTTGATCACATATTCACCCAGTTTTATATTTGCTCTTTTTTATTGTAGAGATATTGGAAGGCTGAAAGCAAGGAAGAGAGAGAGAGAGAGAGAGAGAGAGAGAGAGAGAGAGAGAGGGTGAGAACCCGAAGCTCCCATGAAAAGAGAACAGAGGAGTAAGGAAAGGGGTTGAAATGGCCTACAAAACTTTGTATCAAAAGATTTAGTGCATTCCAGGAGGAGCCACCCCTCACTCCTAACCTCCATACCGACCCCCCCTACAATCCTTTCCTCTCTCTTCCTCCTCCTCCTCCTCCTCCTCCTCCTCCTGCTCTTCTTTCCCCCGAGCACCAAAAGCCTTCGTCATAGAAAAGGGTTAAGGTCTGGAATTCTGTGTCCGATTTGAAACATGCTCTCTCACCATAAAAAGAAAAAAAAAACTGGGGCGAGGAGAGAGAGAGAGAGAGAGAGAGAGGAGAGAGAGAGAGAGATCTATATATATATAAAAAAAAAAAGTCCGCGGCTCAGACCTTCTCACGCACCGACCTGTGAATGAAGGCGCTTTTATGGACTTGGCAATAATGTTCACATTTTCGCAAAGCGATCGCTCTTTGCATTGTTATGGACTGGCAGGTACGTAGGTAGGTAGTAGGTAGGTATACAGTAGTAGCTATTCGGCCGCTGAGCTTTATATATATATATATATATATATATATATATATATATAATATATATATATATATATATATGTATATGTATATATATATATACAATAATATATATATATATATATATATATATATATATATATATATATATATATATATATATTAAACCTTCACCTTTATCATAAGTTAACTCTGGGTAACATAAAACAGGCGTACATATATTCTTTCATTCGTAATATCATGAATGGCAAAATAGAATTTAGATTTACTACAATTGGCTTTAATGTTGTTTTATATGCTTTTTGAAGGTTGGAGTCCATAAAGTGGATCGAAACTTTAGTTTTTATGAAGCATCCGGCAGCTTGGAGTAATGGAAATATATATATATATATATATATATATATATATATATATATATATATATGATATATGTGTGTGTGTGTGTGTATATATATATATATATATATATATATATATATATATATATATATATATATACACGTATATACAATATATATATATATATATATGTATATATATATATATATATATATATATATATATATGTATATATGTGTGTGTGTGCGTGTATG
>NC_087212.1:38126454-38128954 GCF_015104395.2 Macrobrachium nipponense
GAGCGACTCAGTGAATGCAAAGTAAATTCCTTTGAAGCTTGCGTATCGCCGAATGTTTTCTAAGCCGCGTGTCTGAAGCAACCTAGTTAAAGCAAACTAAATCTCTCTGAAGCGTAGCTGACACAGAATGTCGTGCCAGAAGTTACTCTGTAGCAACCTAGTCAAAAAAAAAAAAAAATCCTTTTAAAACTTAGCTGACATAGAATGTCGCCCCAGCAGTGACAATGAAGTGACTGTTGAAGCAAAGTAAATCTGTTGGGAACCTAGCTTACGCAGAACTGTGCTTCAGAAGTGACTAAAGGGCCCAGTTGAAGCAAATAAAGCAAATTTATCTGATCCAGAAAGCTGTCCTTGCAGTGATTCTGAAGTGACCCAGTCAAAGCAAATTAAAAAAAATGCTTTATCCTTCTGCAACTTACATGGCCCAGAATTCTGTCCAGCTGTGACTCTGAAGTGACCCGTAAAAGCAGAAAAAAGAACCCGCTGCATCTTAATTGAAACAGGATGCTGCCCAGCAGTGACTGAAGTGACCCTACATAAAAAAGAAAACAGAAATAAAAAACAAGATCCCTATGCAACTTACTTGACACAGAACTCTGTCCCAGTAGTGACTGAAACGGCCCAGCAAAGAAGAAAAACTGCAACTTAAACTGGCCCAGAATCCTGTCCCAGCTGTGACTCTGTGGTGACCCGGGTTGAAAGAACCCCCCCCCCCCCCCAACCCCAAAAAAAAAAAAAGGGCCCCCCCCCCAAAAAAAAACAAAAAAAAAAAAAAACCCTGCAACTTCCATGACTGAGTATTCTGTCCCAGTAGTGACTGAAATGAACCCCACCTCCCTTCCCCCGAAAAGAAGAAGAAGAAGAAAAAAAAAACTTCTGCAACTTACCTGACCCAGAATCCTGCTCCATCAATGACTCTGAAACGATGCAGCTGGGATGAAATGAAAAGGAACTCTGCGAAAGACTCCAGAATGTTCCAGAGGGCCCCGGGAACGGTGCTTTGTTTTGATTGATAGTGATAATAATCAGGATTAGTTCGGCAACACTGGGGCTGAAAGGCACGAAGAGACCACCGCCCACCTGCCAAGATTGTTTGGGAGGAGGAGGAGGAGGAGCAGGAGCAGGAGAAGAAGAAATGTGGTGGGGAGGCCAGAGGTGAGGGTGAATGAGGAATCCCCCAGGGAGGCGATATGTGTTAAAGTCATTTAAGATTTTTTTTTAAATAATTGGAAAATTGGTATGGAAATTGTTTAAAGGTCTTGCATAAGAAGGCATTTTTAGCAGGTGAAAAGACTTGATGGAATTACAATGGATAAAAGAACTTTAACTATTATTATTTTTTAAAAGCTACTGCTCTTGTATAGCATCCTTCCGCAAGTAGAATAGTGTTGCTATTATTATTATTATTATTATTATTATTATTATTATTATTATTATTATTATTATTATTATTATTCAGGAGATGAACCCTATTCATGTGAGAAAATCCTGTAGGGGCCACTGACTTGAAATTTAAGCTTCCAAAGAATATGGTGTTCATTAGGGAGAAGTAAGAACAGATGAATAAAGTAATTCATTCAGAAATCCGCTCAAGTTATTCTGCCTCCACCGCCGATGCTGTGATCAACATCATCATCATCATCATCATCATCATTGGTTTGAGAAAACGCAGCCGAAATCTCACAGGAAATTCTCGTGTTTTGCCCAGAGCGGAAGCTGAGAGTAGTCGGGCAGTCCACACTCCTAGTCTTCCTTCGTCGTCCGAGATAACGGCATTCCAAGGGTTGAGTTTTAGGAGAGCGCCTTACCGATACCTGTCCTGCCCACTGCAGAATGATGGCTAAATAATATCAGGGTACTTGATGCAGGTATACATAGTGCTCGCATTGGTGCTTTTTTTTTTCTTTTCGTATAATTTCTTTCTCGTTTTTCCGTCCCGTTGCCTCGTCCTTTTTCCTTCCATCGGCGCTTTCAGGTTTTCGTTTTGAAAAGATGAGAGGGAATTGAGAGTCGATTGTAAAAAGAAGAAATTGAGAGGTAGCTGAAAATAAGAGGAAATTGACAAGTAATTAAAAATAAGAGGACCATGAGAGGTAACTAAACAAAAGGAGAAATTGAGAGGTAACCAAAACAAGAGGTAACAAGAAAGAGGAGATTGAGAGGTAACTAAAAAAAAAAAAAAACGAAATTGAGATGTAACTAAAGAAAATTGAGAGGTTATTAAAATAAAGGGAAAATTTAGTGGAAACTAATAAAAAAGCAGTTCGATGGCGATTTTCAAATTGTACTACACCTCAGATTAATACCAAAGCTTTAAGATTTTGACTTTTATTTTTTTTTAATAACGTATTTGGAATATCGCGGAAGGAAGAATTAAATGGTATGGAAAGGTACGGTAAAACAGGAGGTATTAAGCAGGTCTCATCGATGAACTTAATTTAGTTATTGTATCAGTAGTGGTATCACTATATCGCCTCTTTTTCCATACAAGCTTATTACA
>NC_087212.1:38136454-38146454 GCF_015104395.2 Macrobrachium nipponense
CGAAAGTACAATGACGTTAGAGGAACATTTAATCTCGTAGTAAGGGTGGACATCCTGCATGTGAAGATGAAAGGGATCCTTGAGAGGGGTACTCGAAGTCCTAGGCACGAAAGGATTCCATGTGTAGATTGGAAGCCTTGAAAGCAGGCAATTAAATGTGCAAGATCAGCGCTGGGATAGTCGGGGGAAAACGAGCGGTTGAAAGCAGCCTCTCTCTCTCTCTCTCTCTCTCTCTCTCTATTAAAGTAAAATTCTATTTTATGAGCGAATTAAGACTGATAGGAAAAATTAATTTCTCTCTCTCTCTCTCTCTCCTCTCTCTCTCTCTCTCTCTCTCTCTCTCTCTCTCATTTCCATGATCTCGATGAAAGTAAAAAGATCCTTTGTGTTGACGAATTGATATACTAATAAATAAAACTGATTTATATATAATCTCTCTCTCTCTCTCTCTCTCTCTCTCTCTCTCTCTCTCTCTCTGTGCAATGTTTTCGGGTTGTGGTATGCTTGTCGGTGTTGTGGTTGAAGTGTGGTATGCAGGGCAAAGGGGTCATGGCAGTGGATGGTGTACCGGTACTGTACACACCCAAGAGGGACAGGTGATCAGGGCTGTGGGTGGTTCCGCTAGTATCCACCACTCACAAAAACACCTGGAACCTACAATCCCCGACGCTAGGCGTACGCCCTCGGGACGCCCCAAGCCATCCCGACCTTTACGGCGGGGCGGCTCAAAGGTCAGATTCGCCCTTCGCTCGGCCTTTGTCATGGGAGGATCTAGGATGAAGTCATGACAATGTGAGATGAGATTCAGAAATCCTTTTATCTTGGTTCATATCAGTATACAATAATTGACCCTCTAAATTTTGGGTCTGTTAAGGTGAAAGTTCCATATACGCGACGGGGAAGATCGTTTCAGTGGCCTTTGTCAACGGATTGCTGTGCCGCCTTTATCGCTCGTCTGCATCGCTTGTTCTGACAGACGACGTAACGTGGGACATGTACATTCTGGGAAAGAAAAGAACGTAAATCAAACAAAACGAAGAAAGAGGCCAGAGATAATGACAAAAACAAAAATAGCATAAACAAAAAAATAAAAATAAAAAGATTGCGTCTTCATTTTTTTCTTTTTTTTTTTGCGCCTTGGACCTAATGAGCGCTGATTGTGATAGTAATTTTAGTGCTCCGTAAATCAGGTAGTTGTGAGATGCGCCCATAACCAGACCTACTACGCGTTACGTAAGGTTGATTAATCCCCACTTTTGAAGTAAAGAATGCGACTTGTGGCAATCAAACAAATCAACAGCAAAAGAAACGAAAGGAAAGAGGAAAAGAACAGTTTCCTGTCCTTGTTTTAGTGTCGTCGTTGGGGGTGATTAATATTCTTTGTTCTACCGACCCTCCCCTTCCTCCTCCCCCCACCCAACCTCATCCCCCACCGTCCTTCTTCCTCTCGAACCTCTCCCCCCTCCTCATCATCCTCCCTTCCTCCTAACCTAATCTCCTCCAACAGTCCTTTAGGGCACACCCTCTCCTAAATGTACACCCTTTTATTTAGTGGAATAATACGTTATCTTTTGATATACATTAATTGCGAGGGAAAACTTTTTTTTTTTTAAGTCTCGTTGTATAGCAAGGTCAAATGATTTCGTAAACTGAATCTGTATTAAACAGTGCTTCGATAATTTGCTGTTAAATCGCAGGAGTTTTCATAATAATTCTTTCATTAAGAATGGACAAACCATAGTCCACGCAGTTATGTCTTTTCCTAATTCCATTATCGTTACAAATTCTCGATTATGTGAAAGTGTAAAACTTGCACATGTTCCTAAACTTTTGCCTTTTGGTTTCGACACCATAATCAGACGTCAAATCGCTCTGAATGATCCAGTTGTTAAAAAACTGAAATTTCAACTTTGATACCCAGCAATTATTTCAGTTCAATTTCCTGAAGAGGGAGAATGAAATAAATTAACATGGGAGTATTGGCGAAAGTCAGTTAAAATATTATGATCTCCTCAGGGCCCCTGGTAATCACGTACAGTGTACCGTGAAGGAACACTGTAAGTGATACTGAAGGCTCTTTGCAGCATCCCTTTTTGGACTCGTTACAACGCTTTTACCCTTTTATTTTTCGTCTGTTCCCTTTGCCCTCTTTTTACTTTGCTGACCAACATCTTTAACTTATTTTGCTCATGCGATCACCGCTCCTTAGCAACAAATCTTTCGGGCTCATTGCTTAAGAAATTCCAGAAATATGGCGCCGTAGCCTTGATAAGGTAATTCCAAAGAATATTGATATTTTACATTTTAACTTCCATAAGGTAGTTATTTATTTTGATTTATTTATTTTTTTCTTTCTTTGTCTGGGCTTATGCAAATGCTATGTATGGATTTTTTTCTTCGGGAAATTTAACCCAGGGTTAAAGGCGCCGTGTCAGGTTGTATATTAATTGTTCGATTTTGCAAGAGATCTGGATTGAATATTGGACCCATTTTTGGGGGGAAGAGGTTAGGGCCGGGGGAGGGGGGAGGGGAGCGTTTTAACCAGCCTTCATGTTTTATTCTACTCATGTAATACATAAACTCTGTATTAAAAACTCCATTTCTTTCGTAATGGGGCATTTGCATGTATGAAATAATTCTCGTGTTATTAATAAAATATCTTATCAAATGCCTTCTGTATTTAACACGGAAAGACATTCCGGTAACAGGAATTACATTGTTATTCTCGTTAAGGTCTGAGGGGAAAAAAAGTGGTCGTGGTCGTTATTATGACAACTTAAATGCTGAGGTGTTTCATTTCAGCGGGGTTTTGTGTCATTATGACGTTATCTCTAATCAGCTGGGCATCAGCTACTGTCAGTATCATTGGGGAAACTCCAGTTTTTCTTGAAAAAAGATATCAGATATTTAAAAGCTTTTATGAATTATTAGAGTTTTTTCATATTTTGTCATTTGTTTTTGTCGTTATTATGCTTCCTCTTCTGTTTCATGTTTTTGATATGTTACATGTGTTAATTTTAGACTTGTCGTATAGCCAGGTGGGTTAAGTGGTAACTGTTTCAACGGGGTGTGTGGTTTTGAATTTATTTCTCTTTCAGATTCAAGGCTTTCAGAGGTCATGGAGGCTAGTTATATAATAGATATATATATATATATATATAGATATATATATATATATATATATATATTATATATTATAAACTGTTTGCAGTCATTTTTGGGCTGCTCTAGGAGAAAGAGCTCGGTGCCAGCATATATCCACCTTAATCTATTTAGTACAATAACAATAACTGCGATGATAAGGAATTACTTTTTTTTTACTGTAATCTGACAGCAATCTGTGACAGTGACTGGTCATAATCCGTCCTTTGAAAATTCAACCCATATGAACTTTAGATGTAGTTATATATATATATATATATATATATATATATATATATATATATATATATATATATATATATATATATACACGCTCAAATAATTGACCAATCGGTTTTACAAATGCAAGAATTGAGATTATTTTACTCGAATGGTGTATGTATATATATATATATATATATATATATATATATATATTATATATGTGTGTGTGTGTGTGTGTGTGTGTGTGTGTTTATTCCTTTAGACATTAGAAACCCATTGTGAGAAAAGTGTCTTCTTTCTCTTCGCCACGTTTGACATTTCCTGAAATTCTCGAGCACAACCTCCGTCGTATGCGTGGGAACTCTTAAGAGTGTTTCCTTCTCGCAAAAGAGAGATATATTACTTTCAGGCAACGTGTCCTCAGGGTCACGGAAACGCCTTCAGGTTTCCCAGAAGCCTGAAGAAGATCGATAAGCGGTTATGATGATAATGATGACCATGATGAGGATGGTAACGACGATTCCGGCGTCTCGAGTCGTCATCTGGCCATGAGCACAGCTGGATTGCTGCTGCTGCTGCTGCTGCTGCTGCTACTGCTGTCGAAACGATCGAGCCGGGTCACTCGGGAGATTTATTTTGCGGCGAGGCGTCGTTAGCAGCGAAACTGTACCGGCGATGGACGGCGCGATAAGATCGTTAATGGTTGATTTTGTTGACGCAACTCAACAGCTTCCTGCAGGTTATGGTTCGCCACCTGATGCCCTGGAGGATTCCTCGCAGTGATGGTCCTGCGATAAGGTTTCTTTTGTTCACAGGTAGACTAAGTGGAATGGCTCGCCGAGTCGAGACCTCCTTTCAAATTGAGACATGCCGATAATAGCCATGTGTGGGGATGTTTGCCTTGATTGTCTTTTATTGTTATTGCGACGTTCAATTCTGGATAAGAATCCATGTCTGCGCATATCGGCTTTATTTTTGTTTGCCGGGGGAGGTCGTTTCGTTGCACCTGTTGTTTATTACTGTTGCATTTCAAGCGACTGCCCCATTGACCCTGAAGATGTGTATGGAGGCGTTGTTAGTTGCTATAGTAGATTCACATCAACCGTGCATTTGATGTCTAGGTCAGTCCTTTACGACGCTCCTGATTGGCTATTGATGAGCCAATCACAGGGCTGGAAACTCTCAGTCTCTCGAGAGAGTTCACATGGGTTGGATCTATGTTCCACCTTTCCTGAGGGATACGTCTGTCAAAAGTATCTCATAGGAGAGGTGGAACATACGTCCTGCCTATGTGAACCTTCGGGAGAGACTGAGAGTTTGCAGCCCTATGACAGGCTTATCAACAGCCAATCAGGAGTGTCGTAAGGGACTGACCTAGACATCAAATGCACGGCTGATGTGAATGTATTAGTGTTTCTTCCTAAATTATTCTTTGAAAGATTTGAGAGTTACACTACCATTTATTGTAGCTGTTTCAGACGTGGATGAAAATGCGAGACGCCAATGCATTATCATGATTTTTATTGTTTCCATATGACTAGTATTATTGTGCTGATGATTTATAGTATGAATGTATTTATTTGTAATAAACATATTGAATCACCTAACGTCTTGTCCTCACGCCTTTTGAGTAGGAATGTCACCGGAAAGGTTACGATGCAAATGAAAAAGCGAAAAAAAATGTGCTTTCTGGCCTAGTCAATTGGTAAACGGTACCGCATTCCGACAAGGGTATCAGTTTTTTTTCATCTGGTTCTTCCTCTGGATCTTAAGCTTTATAGTCACAAACGTATTCAGAAAAGCGTAACGAAATCGAGAGGTAGAGAGGTAAAGAGGTTATTAGGAGTACTATAGATAATTAAATATGTATCCAATAAAATAATGTCCAGTCTGTTTTATGCCTATATATTATTATATATATTATATATATATATATATATTATATATAATATTATAATTATAATATAATATATATATATTAATATACACATACATACTATACATACATGGATTCCAGGTGAAGATATGAAAAGGCATACAGCAGGGTCCATACTACATATCAACACAGTTATTAAAAACGAACGTTTCGTACATGTTCTATGTGCATCTTCAATCTGTAAATATAACATAAAAATAGTTAAAATTTACAAAAACTATTTGAAAAAAATAAAGTTAAGAAAAAAATTAATATAACTTAACGCACACACACATAGCATATTTTAATATATATATATAGTATGTGTATATATATATATATATACTATATATATATATATATATATATATATATACATATATATATATATATATATATATATATATAATATATATATATACATATATATATAAATATATATACGTGCATATATATATATATATATATATATATATATATATATATATATCGGGTATCTAAAAGCTATACGAAAATTACAGGATAGGTTGTAATACAGTTCAAAGAGAAACACGGAGAAAGCGTTGTTAGTGCGATTTCATCTTAGTCTATAAAAGAACTAGTTGACACCTTTTTTCCTACATCCAATTGAAATGAAGATAAGGGAGGAACTTATTATTACTACATTCAGTTTCCCGTAATAGAATGGCGCCAGTTGAGATAATCTAGAAACCTCTCTCACTTGTACTCCTACCGTAGAAATTTACTGCCGTAATTACCATTGTAAATCCTTATCAAAACTTAAGTAGATTAGCCCACTTTTTCGTGTAATACGAGGGGAGTATTTACTGTGCATGTGCAATTGGCTGTCCTCCCGGCACGTAATGGCGTTATTAATGACAGGTGACCCTTATCGCTAGATTGCATCGCTCGATAAGTCGCCATTGCTGGGGATTTTTGACGCCCCCAGCCGTTTAACGGGGTTGGGGGTGGGGGGCTAATTCGGAGTTTTGCTGGAGAGAGAGAGAGAATGGGATTCCTACGCACTGTTTAACTTTCAGTAATACGTTGTTTGTTTATTATTATATGCACCTTATAGCGTTTTCTACCTTCTTTAAGTAATGAGAAATTTCGCTCATCTGTAAGAAATTCTCTCTCTCTCTCTCTCTCTCTCTCTCTCTCTCTCTCTCTCTCTCAGCCCAAAGATGAACCAAGATATTTACAATAAAATGAAGAGAGTAGGACGCAAGCAAAATAAAGCATATGTGCCTTCATCAACACTTGCTATTGCTTGATTTTTCCTCTAGCCGCTAAGTCAGTGCGTCAGAGGCAAACACACACAATTCCACCATTTCACCTGTTCAGTAAATCAGTAAAAACTTGACAACCGAAAGAAAAAACACCCACGTTCATATGAAAAGTGCTCGGCCATTATTTTGCCAAGTCTCCAACGGCACCTTTCGTTCCTTTTACTGTACCTCCGTTCATGTTCTCTTTCTTCCTTCTTACTTTCCACCCTTTTCTAACAATTGTTTCATAGTGCAACTGCGAGGTTTTCCTCTTGTTACACCTTTCAAACCTTTCTACTCTCATTTTTCCTTTCAGCGCTGAATGGCCTCATAGGTCCCAGTGCTTGGCCTTTGGCCTCAATTATGTACTCCATTCCAACCGTGTCCCTCTGCTGCGTATTGTGGTACGGCACTAAGTAATATCGGTGTGGGGGGGGGGGCGGGGGGGGACGCTGCGGTGGGCATGAGCCCTGTGCTGCATGGGCACCCGCATCGCGAGTTGTACATCATCCGTGTTTAAACGTCCATCATTCTTCTCCTTATCTCGCCGCATCAAGATCATCCCTGTGAAAAGTTGTGCAAACAAGCGGCGATAAGGTATCATTAACTCTAACAACCCGGGAGTTACTGATACTAAGACAACGACCCGGCTTTATCATCACTTTATCGTCGCTTTATCATCGTCGGTATAATCCGGAATGACTGTCATTTCGGACCAAATGACAGTTGATACAAACACGCTGATGCCGGATAAGGACTGTGTGTGTGTGTGTGTGTGTGTGTGTGTGTGTGTGACTGAGTGAGTGTGCGATGATTTGCTTTTTGAGAGAGAGAGAGAGAGAGAGAGAGAGAAGAGAGAGGCCAAAATCTGTGATTACCTCAGTTGAATAAGGTGGTTTGTGAAGTAATGGCGACTTCCAATGGTGGGACTTGCTCTCGGGGGAAAATTTGCTAAATGTTATAGAATGATAAATATATATTGCCTCCAGTGACAGAGGCGGTTGAGCGAATCTTCGGTTTGAGGAGACGAGAAAAATGACGAAGAATTCTGAAACTCCTTAGGGTGGATGAGAGGTCGGAGGTTGGCCAAGTGAGGAAGCCTCACCCTTCGGAGGAAATGGAGAAGTCGTTTGAAGAATAAAATGCCTGATTCGTTGGTGAAAATGACATACATTTGACAACACAGAGTCGTCTTACTGTGATTGCTTGCCGGAATCATAATAGGGATTTACTGTTTTTTTCCTTCTGTCCTTTGATTGGACATTGAAGAATGAATATTTCAGGTGATGGCAATAGATATTCATAGATTAATTGTAGGCCTCCTGGTTGTTAAGGCGCTGTCACACTAGCGAAATTTCCGTTGACTTTTTCTGAGTTTGTCGTCGACTTTCCAAAGAAGTCGATGTCATTCCGTACTCTGGTTGTCACACACGTTCTTCTTCATATCGTGGTTGTCGTCGTCAAAACGTAAACAAACCATCTGAGCTGTGACTTCCCCGAATGATAAAACAACTATGCTTTGTAACAAAAAGCAACCAGTGGGTTGTGCTTGCATGTTTTTAATGATGCTGCATAGAATTAAAAAAGTCTTTGGGTTCGGTCCTGGTTAAAAAGACGTGAAAAGTTTTATTGAAAAAATAAGCTAGGGCTAGCCTAGATAGGCTATTCGTAAGCTTGTTTACACAACCACAGTCAGATTGTATTATAAATTGAGCTAGAGAAACGCTGCAAAAACTTTAAATATTTTTGTTTATATTATTTGCTAATGCAAACAAACAAACAAAAAACAATGAGAGCAGACCTAGGCTGTATAACAATCTGATATTCACGATATAGCATGCTTATCTGTATAAAGATCAGCAAGTTCAGGAAAGTTTTCCCTGAGTCGCATGGTGATCTCTTGGTAATTTTTTCATTTAAGACCCTTTTTCATAAAACTATCATGCTTGTAGTCCCATAAGCATCGTCTCTCCCCCATATCTTCGACCAAAAACTGTTCTGGCAGTCTTGTTCGTACCAAGAGCTCCATCCTGTATCTGATGACTTGAAATGCGCGCTCTCCGAGATATAGACAAACAATAAAGTCGACGGTAGTGATGGGTTGAATTCGATCGGTACCGTTTTCAAAATTCGTGACGACGACACCAGAAAGTCGTCGTCAAAACATGAAAAGTCGACGTCAAACTCAAAAGTCAACGGAAATTTCGCTAGTGTGACAGCGCCTTTAGACTGTCATGAGAGAATGTAAAATCCTATGTGCAGTGCTGTACTGTGAAAGAATGCATTTTAATTTTACGCAAGTTCTTGAAGTAAAAGCATAAATTCTGAGAATATATAAAATGTAACTCGCCCGCGGGCGTATTGAATATTTTACCTAAAATAAAGACTACAAAGGAAAAAAACTCGTCTATCTAATTGGCAAGATAAAAATGACTCTAGACCTACGAGTGCCTTACGAAAGTACAAAGACGAAATCCTTCTGCTTGCTTAGAAAGTTGTCGCCACACGCACATTCAGTCAGGAGGAATCGAGACGCCGAACGGTAAAAGTAAGTCACATTTGATGTCGTTAACGTATCCAAATAGAAGACTGCGTATGGGGGCAATCTAAGCGTAAATTAGTGTGCTTTGTCCTACGCTAATCACACTCGACGGAGGCCGAGAGTGCAAACACGGCCGTGTGCGTGTGTGTGTGTGTGTGTGTGTGTCAATCATTCTCTCATCGTTAAAGCCCCCTCTGGTCGCTGGCGGCGATAAAATGATTGTCATTTTCACCCCCGCTGTGTGGCTGAACACGGTGCTCGTCACCACCCAATCTCTTACTATTAGTATTGCTGTCTTCTGTTCTTTTTGTTTCCTTATTTCTCCCAACTGTTCCATTTCTATCAGTTCCTAGACCATCTTTTGTATCGCCTTTCAACCGTTCCGAAAGCCATTCGACCGTGTGCCCTCTCTGGCAAGATATAGAGTAGTCAAGACGAATTTGCATTTTTTGAGGCTGTCTTACTTCTGGCCCCCCCAAAAAAAAACGCCTTCCGTAGCATCAAAGACCCCTGCGGCGGGAGTATTTATTTAAAATCATATCCTTGTCGGCAGTGTTTATTCGCCGTTTCGTGCCCGGGGTCCCTCTAGCTGCTCCATTCTTGTGTGACAGCCGATATCGGGGCTTGTGATTGCCATACCTCTCATATTTGTTCTACCGAACTATTGACACTTTCATTCACTTCGCCTCATTCCGCTGTCACATTCCAGGAATCTGGCCGTAGTCATTAGTTTTTATGTTTATGGTCTGGAACGACCGCTGTAAATTTCCCCGTTGGATTTAATCGCCCTTTTATTTGCTGTTTTGACAGCGCTTGTAAAGAAGGCATGCACATTCCCCCGGTCCTCATTCATGGCGGTTTAGGACTTCATTCTATTCAGGGGCTCTCTTCGCTGTTGTGTTTACATGA
>NC_087212.1:38148954-38163954 GCF_015104395.2 Macrobrachium nipponense
GGGAACACCCGTCTCGTCTCTTATGGTTAATTGTCCTCGGATCCGTATTTGATTGTTCTTGAATCCTTCTCAACAAATTTTAAAAAGTATACATATGCAGAATGTTTGTAAGTATGGATAGTATATACGACAGGATATGTATATATATATATTATTATTATATCATATGGTATATATGTAATATATATTATATATATACATATATATATATTTATATAATATCTATTATATAATATGTAATTATATATATATCATATATGTATATATTATAATATATCTATTAATATATATATATATTAATATATATATATATCCTATATATGTTAATATATATTGGGACGAAGTGCCAAGTACCTGGTTACTACACTTACCATTCATTAATTGTTTCCTCACTACAGCCAGACACCTGAACCCTCATCACAGGTACTAAACTACTGAATACTCTAAAGGCAACAGTGAACCCTTAACAACTTACCAATATTGCAGAAAATCAGACAAAGTTCATCAAAACAGGTGTGGGGTAATCTTGTAAGTAATTAAATTAATCATAGGGCATCACTCCATCAACAACTTTAAAAGTCTAAGTATTTCCCTGATTTCAAAAGTCTAAGTACTTCCCTAGTTCTAAGTCACTTCAAGTTAATTGAAGGAAAACAGATCAGTTACCACTCTATGTTTCTACCGAAACTAATCATAATTAAATACTGGTGTAAAATAAAGAAAACACCTATAAAAATCTTAAATACAAAACTTATGAGTGAAATTCACAATACCAGGGAAAATTACTGTTACTTGAAAACAAAGTAAAGTTTAATCAATTCTCGAATAATTAAGTAAAATTAAATCAAAGTTAATTTATCACAAAATTCAAGAAAATTAATTCTATCAAAATTCAAAAGTGTTAGGCGATAATTAAAATTTGGAAGTTAATTCACAAGTGCTAAACAACAATAAAACTTGAGAAGAATTCGAAGTAAATGCAAATTAATTCACAAGTGTTAATTCAATTAAATGTGCAACAATTAAGTAATGAAAATAACTAAATTAATTAAATTGTGAAAGCAAATGAAAACAGAAAAATGTGGAAAATACCAAAATTGCAAAAAGTATTAATCACACAGAATATAAAATAAAAACACACACTTCAATAAGAAAATGAATAAATGCACAAAACATAAAAATCACTTCAGATGAAACAAACACAAAACACAAAAATTTGCAATGTGTAAACATGCAAAACTTTTCACTTAAACCATTGTAACTATTAGTTATTAGTTCTCTAAACCATCGTAACCAATTGTTATTAGTTTCTTACCAAACCATAGTAACCATTAGATATTAGATGCAACTAACAGAAATATAACACACTTTACCTTCTTGGTATACCAATTTCTTTCTTTCTTTGCTGCAGCTTGTTTCACACTCACAAAAACAGGCGCTGTTACACACACAATATAATGTTTGTTCAGATTCCACAAAAACACCAAATAACACTAAATAAACTCTAAGAAATATCAAATCTGAAATCTACAAGTTACGAGTGACCAATTTACGTTACGTTAATATAATCTCAAGTATGTCGAGGCAGAGAGAGAGAGAGAGAGAGAGAGAGAGAGAGGTATGTGAACGCTTTGAGGATTTAAGCCCGAATGAAATCTCTTCCTTATGAAAGCTGGACAGTGGAGATGACACAAAACGTTTTGGGCAATAATTCTTTCTTGAAGCTTCGAAAAGTGACGCAACTTTACAGACGAACTGTGAAATCTGCACGTGGTTTTGGCAAAGACACACGTGTATCAAACCAATCTGCTCAACAAAGACACAATTCGGTCGAAACAGACTCGAGCCAAAGTCCCTATCAGACGTGATGACAGAATTCCCAAAACACAGCGAAGACCTCGAGGTCTTTTATCGCAAGGCATTGACACAATAGGGAAACAATCCTATTTTCGAATGGACAAAGTTAATCTCTCTCTCTCTTTTTATACTACGTTATATATTCTTTTTAAATTATGTTATGCAAAATCTGAACAGACATTTTAAACATCCTAATTCTAAGCTAGCTAGGAATCTGGAAAAATGCTGCAAACTCTAACATAACATTTTATACAGTCAAAGAAGGGATATATGCATTTTGAAAATAGCAATATATAATAATATATATCTTAAGAAACTCCTTTCATATTTATTTATTTTTTAATTTTTTAGTTTCCTATTTTAATTCATCACTGCTTCAATAACATGGATGTTGTGACGCAAATTTTAGTAGCTATAATCAATCAATCAATCTTTCCTCTTTTCTCTTAAAGTGTGATTAGCATAGTTCCTTTCTGTCCGAACTTGTGGACCGGTATTCCTGGCAGTATCCTGGATGCCGTGACCCTATTGGCTGTGACGCCAGATAATTGCCAGTCAGTCAGTCAGTTATTCATAGATGCATGTGCCTGTACATTTCTGTGAATGAACAGTGCTCTATGGCGCCATCTTCAACTATGATTTTGTATTTATATATTCTTCTATTTTTTATTTGCTATTAATTGTTATTGTTTGCTGTTTCCTTCTTTCTTATTTCTCCCTTTTATATACAATTAATAATAATAGTAATAATATTAATGATAATAATAATAATACTTTTCATTATCATTACTTTTAGTAATTTTCAATTGCCATCAAATACCTTTGCTATTTGTAAAAGGATTATTTATATTCCAGACCAGTGGTAAGTGACGTATCATCATATCGAGAGTTTCAGATTTCATTATATACTTTACTGCTTTGCATTTCTGTTCTGTAAATCGCCATCATTGAAATGTAATTTGAAATTACCATAAAAAATTATAAATTATGACCCAAGTCTCTCTCTCTCTCTCTCTCTCTCTCTCTCTCTCTCTCTCTCTCTCTCTCTCTCTCATTTTCACTTGATAAGAGTTAAATTATAAAGGGTATTTTGTTAACGAATTAATATTCCAACTAGAAAAAATTTACTAAGAAAATGTTTCTCTCTCTCTCTCTCTCTCTCTCTCTCTCTCTCTCTCTCTGTCTCTCTGTTTGTCTGTCTGTCTGTATGTGTGTGTGTGTGTTGGGAGAGAGGCAGGTGTCAAAAACTCCATATCGGTTTGGAAGGAGGAGGAGAGGACCGAGACAGGCAGGTGTTGGGGGGAGTATGTTGTTTGCTAAATGGCAGGTGTACTCGGCTAAACAAAGGCTCCGAAGACTTGATCTATTCCAGTTATTTTCCTGCGTTTTTTTAGACAGGGAGAATTATACGGGGAAAAATATATTTGTTTGTTTTTGAAATCCGCTCTCTCTCTCTCTCTCTCTTTCTCTCTCTCAATCTCTCTCTCTCTCTTGGTTACTTAATCTTATTATTTTATCCAGATAAAAGAACATATTCACTCTCTCTCTCTCTCTCTCTCTCTCTCTCTCTCTCTCTCTCCTTCGGCGGTTACTGAATCTTAATATTTTATCGACATAAAAAAACATTTTCTCTCTCTCTCGTTTGGCTACTCGATCTCATTATTTTACCTAGATAAAACATCATATTCTCTCTCTCTCTCTCTCTCTCTCTCTCTCTCTCTCTCTCTCTCTCTCTCTCTCTAGACAATAAATCTTATTATTTTATTTAATCTAGATAAAACACCATCTTTTAATTCAGGTAACTAATAGTACTTAATAAGTAAAACTTCTACTTTGTGAAATTCTTGTTATTGATATTATATTACACGATGAATGGTGTAAATTATCCTTATGAATGATAGGAAAACGGGTTTCTATTTCCTTTCATACATAACACACATGCAATATATGCTTCCTTTGTTTTATCAATGAACTTAATGGCTATAAAATATTTGGTAATATGGAACAGATTTTCCTTTACAATAGATAAGACTGTTATTATTATTATTATTATTATTATTATATTAATTATTCATTATTATTATTATTATTATTATTATTTATTATTTATTATTGTTATTATTATGTTCAAGTATTTTTATCATACTTTCTTTTTACCTATTTTTTCATTCTTACAATTTCTTCACAGACCTTAAAATAATAATTTCGTTATAGTAGGTGAATAATCCCATCGTTGTTATGGAACCAGTTGTGTGAATTTGTTAAAATCTTTATTTACTTAATATTTATTTAGTTTTTTAATAACTCACGTTGCACATTGTCTTGCATGGGAACGAGGAGTAATACAAAAAGAGTTAATTGATACATCATTAGAAAAAGAATAAAAAAAGGACATGCGATAAAATAGCTTTAAGCTGATATTGGTGCATGACACGTTAACGGTGATTCTCTCTCTCTCTCTCTCTCTCTCTCTCTCTCTCTCTCTCTCTCTCTCTCTCCGACATATGTTTAGAATGTTACCCGATCACTCAGAAACTTTTTATTTTTGTGTAATTCAGATTTTAAAAAAATAATAATGGAAAATAATCTTTAGAAATTACAATTATTATTATTCTCAGAAACATTTTATTTTTGTATAATTTAGACCACATAAGAAAGCAATCTTTATGTTATTATTATTATTAGCGCGTACATAGTCTTTGCCATGTCGACAGTTAGTGGGGACATTTGGTTTTTGTAAAAAAAAAAAAAAAATATTAACTATAAATGAATATATTGATAATCCCCCGTTTACCGAAGTGCCGACAGCGTTTTTGTGGGAATTTTTTTTTTTTCATAGGAAGAACAGAAGTCCTTTAACTGAAAAGTATTCATGAAACACTTATGCTTACACGTAATTTATTTCACGAGAAATTTATTAAAATTTTTTTTAAACCTTGATAGCGATGCTAGTTTTTATCAGTCGAACAATTAGTTGCACGTTTATACGTACATTTATACATAAGTATGTATATATTTACCTGTGATTTCATATGTACGTATGGTATACATACATATATATATATATATATATATCTATATATATATATATATATATATATATATACATACACATATATGTATATATGTGTTTGTGTACATAAATACACACACATTATATATATATATATATATATATATATATTATATATATATATATATATATATATATAATATATCATATATATATATATATATATATATATATATATATATATATATATATATACATACATAATAGGAGCGTCTGTGTGTGTACCTAGAGGACGTAATATATACATCATTGCCATTAAGAAAGAGCCATTCTTGAATTTAATAATTAGGTGTATTAAAAGGTAATTGACTTAGCGGGCAGATGCTAATGATGCAGCAATTAGGAGCCAGGGGCGGTGCAGCAGTAACAGCGTTATTCCGCCCCGTGGTATAAAATGGACCAATTAACACTTGACATATACCAATTGCCGGCCTTCCGTCCAAGAAGGACCCCAGTCGCCGGACTGGGACCCAGCAGATGGGCCTTTCTTACTCCGGAAGGCGTAATGATGGTGACATTTGATAATGGCTTGCGAATATATATCAAATTATATTACTACCTCTAAGTGATATTTTGTAATCAATATCAGTTGGGCGGTTTCTGCGCAGAGCCTACTTCCATTTAGACGCGTCAGTTATATTTGTAAGGGCCGCTGGCGAAGATGAATACGTCACTGTACTGACGCGCTTGTGTTTGTTGGAGAAAGAAATCGAGATTTTTATAACGCACGGTACATTTGTTAAAAGAGAGAGAGAGAGAGAGAGAGAGAGAGAGAGAGAGAGAGAGAGAGAGAGAGATGTCACAAAATCAGCCATTTCTCGCTACAGCACACATCTACAGTAGGTTGCTATTGCTCCGTGTGTGTTTGTGTATTTTAACAATATGAAAGGATCCTATTGTTCTTTGTTCCTGAAGGCCATTTTGTTATTTTGGTCATCCAAATAGTTCAGGATCGAATCTCTCACATTATTATTATTATTATTATTATTATTATTATTATTATTATTATTATTATTATTATTATTATTTACTGAGTTCGCCGAGTCCCTTTCTAGACTTTTTTTAGAGCTTGTTCGACGGATTCGATCTTGAATGATGAGTGAAAATTGGAACAAGGCCACGTTAAAGAAGTTGGGCAGCTAGGGTGGGTCGAGGTCAGAGATAAAGGAGTAAAGGTAAAAGACAGAAAGCAATACATCTGGAAACAAAACGGAATCTAAAATGAACATTTAATCCCGTTTCCAATGTCCCATTCAAAGTAAAACGTAAACGGTACCCACCCATGGGGGACACGTGTTTCTGTTGTATAAGATTAAGCCAGCCTTGTGATGGGACGGGCTCTTGCTCTTGGGCAGCCCATAAGACACGTGTTCAGGAATAATTTGAAGTACCGGCATGTTTGTTAACAGGTAAATAAATAAAGAAATTGAACTAATTCATTGTTCACTGACCCAATAATAGGCCTGAGAGTTTTCTCAATGAAACGTGTAAATATAGAATATATAAATCTTCGAATGATTTACATCGTGCATCATTTCAGGTAATCTGTGAAATGTAATTTGAAAGATTTCACCTGCGTCAGGTAGACTATAATCCCTTCAGCGGCGGTAAATTAGCCGCCATGCGTGGCCGGAAAGAGCCGTTGGATTGTGACAGCGAAATGAGTCTGCATCTCTCGGCTCTGAGATGAATTTCTGGATGTGTCATCCCAACGCAGACAAACGTAATGATGCTGTCAGAGTTCTGTGATGTTTATTTGGCCAATATTACGGATTTAAGTAGATGGTTAGCAATGACATAGATTTTATTGTTATAGGTTGAAACTGTTTATTTTAACATGTCCGGCCAGTCAGAAAAACCAAAATATGCTACTGCCATTTAGAAATTATTTCCCTTGAACGTTCGTTGGGCAGGGCATGAGGCCGGCAATCCAATCCCAAAAATACATTTAGAAAACTGGAAGAGTATCACCTCCGCGTTGCATTCAAATTCAAGGTGGATGAGTCCCGTTGATTAAAAAATTAATACTATTATTGTTATTATCATTTTATTGTTATTACTGTCATTATTTACAAAGCTTATGTTGACAACACTGAGGTGGTTTCCTGCAAATCCTTCAATAATTGCAAAATTCTTTCTTTCTTCCATGGGAACTGTCACGGCCGCATTATTTCTTTCTTAATGAAATGTTACTAGCTATTAAGGAAAATAATATATTGAATTTATATATATGAATATAATATTATATATATATATATATATATATATATTATATATATATATATATTATATATTATATATATATATATATTTTTTTTTTTAATTAAATGTGTTTGTGTGTATGTATACGTATTTCTAAAACAGCATTATTTCGTTAGGGTTATTTTTTTAGTAAAGAATATCTGGGCTTTAAATTTGCATGATTTTGTGATAGGCTGAACAAATGGAGGAAAACAGGATGCAGAATAATGAGCTTGGTGGAAAAAGGCACTTCCATTTTTGACGTCTACATTCACCTGAAAGTAAAGAAATGCTCAAAATATACTCCACATATCTATTTTGAGAGGAGAGAGAGAGAGAGAGAGAGAGAGAGAGAGAGAGAGAGAGAGAGAGAGCCATAATCTCCATTATCTTGAATGTAGTATGGTATGGAATCTAATGCAGTGACAGGTTCCCTTCATCACGTTTTATGACCAGGATACAGCAATTAAAAATGTACCGAAGTTTCTTAGGCGCAGTCGAGTTTTCTGTACATCGTATGATCAAGGCCATCTTTTGGTGGTCTCGGTATAATGCTGTATGAGCCGTGGCCTATAAAACCGTAACCAGGACTATATCGTTGCCAGAAGCACGATTATGGCTAACTTAAACCTTAAATAAAATAGAAATTACTGGGGCTAGAGGGTTGCAATTTTGCATGTTTAATAATTGGAAGGTGGATGATCAACATACCAATTTGCAGCCATCTAGCCTCAGTATTTTTT
Organism: Macrobrachium nipponense; assembly: GCF_015104395.2. Lineage (NCBI taxonomy): Eukaryota > Metazoa > Arthropoda > Malacostraca > Decapoda > Palaemonidae > Macrobrachium > Macrobrachium nipponense. The sequence goes on from NC_087212.1 coordinate 38,156,869, forward strand.
TAGATCTGAGGGCGGACCAAAAAAAAGTGCAGACAGAAAAAAAGTTCGGACAGAAAAAGGTGCGGATGGACAGACAAAGCTGGCACAGTAGTTTTCTCTTCAGAAAATTAAAAAACGATAAATCTCATCTGTTTTTAGTTATGTAAAAGTTCCGTGCCTCAGTTTTTATGACACGTCAGTCCGGGAGTGTCATTCCAATCGAAGATCAAGATAAGCTTATTGAATTCAAATCGAACATGGGGTGAACTGTTGAAGTCAATAGTAAAACTGGGGGGAAATGAGAGGAGTGCAAACCATTTCCCTAATCTAGCTCATTAGTATAAAGAATGTCAGATCGGTCCCAGATAGTTCACATGCACAACATTTCCCCCGATAAACATCTATTGAATAAATACGTTTTCCTCAATTACGACTAATGAATGGGACGTGTTCTTCAGATAGGACGAGTGAGGAAGTCTGTTCTTTAAATCACCGAATATAACACACTGTTCTTCAAATAGAGCGCATATCAAAACCTGTTCTTCAAGCAGAACGGACGAAAAAGTTTCTTTACACGCGATCAGGAATAAATATTTTCTTCAAACAAAGATCAGCCGTTTGAAACGTTAACGTCTTATTAATCTTAATAAAGAAATTTGTGATCCTTTAGCTATATTGATTAAAGAAGCCTGTTCCTCAGACGTAGAAATGAACATACACTCATTCAAACATGACGATAGAACTAACGCTCTCTTATTCTTCTTCAAACTAAATGTTCTGAGATCCGTGTTCCAAGCATAGACAACTGGAGAGATCCAGTGGTACTATTCATCTTATCGACTTGTTTTCATTGTCCCGGAAAGACTAATTCAATCACAGGAAGTATTTTTTTTATCGCGGAGTTTATCTTTTCGTTGTAAGGATTTACGAAACGGGAAGAGAACGGATGACATTATTGTTTTTTTTTTTTTAAGCTTTGTTTCTTATTTCCTTTACGATCGGAATCACATTTTTTCAACGAATAGAAAAAAATCTCTGGTGATGATTCACAGAAATTATTGTTTACTCATTAATTTTGTTCGCTTTTAGGTTGCACATTTATAAAGAGCTTTGTAAGATACTAAGTTTTAAGTGGATATAAAACTTTTTTTATGAGATGTATTCTCATACAACAAAGGTCCTTGAACTATCCTGAAAACAGGGATGAAGTAATCCATTATTTCCTAGACCACAATGTTCAGACGCCCACTCACACAAACACACACACACACACACACACACACACACACACACACATATATATATATATATATATATATATATATATATATATATATATATAAATATATATATTATATATATAGTGTGTGTGTGTGCGTGTGTGTGTGTGTATATATAAAACGCCCTTACTATAACTGGAATGACGCCAGTGAAAAACAAGACAATAAGCATAAGTGAACTTTCGAATCGTGGATGAACCTCATGTGCTAAGAGCTTTCGCTATATATATATATATATATTATATATATAATATATATATATTATATAGAATATAGATATATATATATATGTATATATATGTGTGTGTGTGTATACATCTATATCTATTTGGGAACGAGTGACAGCGTCCAGTGATATATATGATTTGAAGCAACAAGTTCCAAACAGGGAAGCCCTAGTTCATAGGACTAGAGAAAGATCGCATATTGTTTAGCAAATAGAACGTAGATTGAGTTTTGCATACAAATGTCCCCTCCGACAAAAGGGGCCAGAAATGCACAGAGGAGGTGTCCTCGAAATATATTCGGGCCATAAAGGGGCATCGGCCGGAAGTAGACATTTCCTGCGATAACTTCTCTCTCTCTCTCTCTCTCTCTCTCTCCTCTCTCTCTCTCTCTCAAAGGTGAAAGAGAGGGAGAGAAATAGATTCTGAACTCTGAAGCAAAATTCATTTTGGCGTTGAAGCCTTTATTTCTGTATTTAACACCTCGGTTGTCAACATTATAACTTTTGTGAAAATTTTTCTTTGGACTCAGATTCTTTTCTTTGTATTCTCGGGTCATTTTATGTAACATGCAATATATTTCAGTCTTTTTGAAAATTTCCATTGTTTTCTCTGTCATTATATTTATTTTTTTTACAAACAAGAGAAGAAGTACATGAAAAAATAGACAGATAAATAAATAGACTACTTTTTAAAATTATAAATAATTATTGGGAATCATATTTTCGAATGAAAATTTAAAATATAAAAGATATAGTCCTGAATAGGTTATAATTTAAAACCGAAACCATATCACTAATTCTTTTACCGGCAACTAAATGTCGATTTATTGTTCCTTCTTTTGGGGGTGTTCAGAGGTTCTGTCTAAATCTATATTATTATTATTATTATTATTATTATTATTATTATTATTATTATTATTATTATTATTATGTGGTGAAGCCAGTAATATCGTACTGCCCTCTATCGCCATAACAAACTCAAATGGAACACCTTTTGTAGAGATCGAAATCAAAACACGTCACTCTTGCTGAAAGTGGCATTGACAAGATACAATGGTTGAAGTAAAAAAAAAAATAGAAAAATTGAAATATTGCAGTTTATGTTTTTCTACCTGTGAAAAAACACCAGGCCACGTGTTATCGGAATAACAGTGTTAACCGAATTTTGGAGTTTAGGTTATCGAATGATAAATAAATTTATGCATAAAATGTTTAGACTATCGATTGATAAATAAATAAATATATAAAATGTTTTGCTTCTCGAATGGTAAATAAATAAATATATAAGTGGTTAGGCTATCGAAGGATAGATGGATAAATATATAAAATGTTTTGGCTATCGAATGGTAAATATATAAAATACATAAAATGTTTAGGTTATCGAATAATAAAGAAATAAATATATGAAATGTTTAGAATACCGAATGATAGATAAATAAATATATCAGATTTTTAGGTTATCAGATGATAAATAAATTAACAAATGAGAATGTTTGCATTGACGTGATTGAATACCTTGATAATGCAGCCAAATTGTTGGTTGTTTAGTGATTTGGGAAGAGGTTGCTGGCCCCATGCTTCTTCTTCCCTTAAAGTGATCAACTACAGTCAACCTACTACCAAGTACGCAATTCACTGCATAGGCATTTACTTCATCTTCTCAGCAAGGACTCAAACCCTTCCTATTTGGTTTTGTTAGTCTTTTGTACCATTCACGTCATGACTGGATTTTTCCACTTCCTTCAGTAATTCCCAAAATCATTTTGCTTCCGCACTTTAAGTGGAAGGTCTCGCTTCACTTAGGGTAAAGTCTAACAAAGTTTTCTTGCTAGATAGAAAGAAATTTTTTTAGGGAGATGCTATATCTTTGATGTATCAGCAAATGTTCTTTAACCAGGCAATGTGTCCTTGTTTTATCAGAAAACATTCTGTGAGGAGACATCATATCTTAACCTGAAAGCATTCTACAAGGAGACACCAAATTTACTGTCTTCTAATGTTTTAGAGCGGAGAATCAGTACCTATGTGTATATACAAAAATTCCATAAGATGACACCATACCTTTGCTGTTTCAGCAAAAGTTCTGCAGGTAGACGTCATATCTTCACTATTATCCGCAAAGCATTCTGTAAAGAGACACAATATGGCATTACTATTTCATTTAATAATCTGCTAAGAGGCATTATATTTTTATTTTTTAAAGGAAAACTCTGTACCTTGTGTGGCACACTGTAGATGGAAATAGATGTTCTTTGCAGTCTACTTGGCTGTCAGCCTCTTTGCTTACTGCATTTTGCTTAAGATCTGTTCCTCTGTTCTCTTCCCACCTCGCTGTCCAACGTGACTTTTTTCTAATCTTTAACTCTCGGGCAAAACCAATGAGACCATAAGAATGTGACTTAACGATTTTCACAAAATACTTTGATAAATAAAGTAATAATTAAATATATAACAGGAAGTTGAAAAGTTTTTCAAGTTATTCATTAAATTTAATTCCTCTACCAGATATTTTTTGTTTACTTTATTTAGTCTGGAAATGATGCGGGAGTATTCTGAGGTTTTCAGAGAAAAGTTTGATATATTTTTTTTCAATTCCTGCAATTGTATATCAGTTTTTAGGAGACGGTTACTCCTTGTTGTCAAAGGATTATTGTTCAATATATTTTTCTTCACTTCTCATTCTTAGTGTTGTTAGTTTATTTCCTATTACTTTCAGTTACTTCTTTCTCTTGAACACCATATTCTTTCGAAGCTTAAATTTCAAGTCAATGGCACCCGTGAGCTTTTGCCATATGTATTGGTTTTATCATCTGAATAATAATAATAATAATAATAATAATAATAATAATAATAATAATAATAATAATAATAATAATAATAATAATAATAATAATAATATTGTTGTTGAGCAAATGAAAGAAATTCTTAGTCTTAGATGTTTTGTACCTGCAGAGTAAAGTTTACGTAAATTGAGCAAGTTGGTGTGTCATTATGAGGAATTATTCCTGTGTAAGAAAAACGACATTAATTTTACTATTCCTATGGGGAGGAATTGAGAAACCTCATCTGATTATAACTTTATTTCTTAGCTCTTAGATTAAAATCCATTCGTCGCGGCTCGCTGATTCACTCTATCATTCTTCTTGCTTAGCGCGAATGAATTCTGAGCCTTAGAGGAATAGGCAGGGGGCCCCTTTTAATTATATTAATTAAGCAGTCCTTCCCCAGGCTCTTAACTTCCATGTTCCTTGTCGGAACGTTCGCGATAACTCACTCGCTGTGGCGATAACGGCCTGCAAGGTTCGTCTGTCTTTCTCGTTATGATCGAGTTCAAGGTGGAAATCGCTGTGTTGTAGCCACTGCTGGGAAAAATAAAACGCCCCAGATGTCAAAAAAAAATAATAAAATAAAAAGCATCAGTATATTGTACTTTAAAAGCAAACTTTAGCATGGAGGTGATAGTTCTTACAATGGGAAAGTCAGTAACGATAGCTGAGGTGGTTTTTCTGCCATAGTCGCCTAGGAATGAAAAGAAATAAGGAATGAGATGAACAAGAAGACATTGCTAGCCAAGGGAATGTAGCTAGTGGAATCTTATTGGAATCGAATCAAAATATGTAGAAACTACATGGAACATATGTGGATAGTCACGAGGAAGAAATTGAGAGTTAGAAAGGATACGAAGAGAGAGAGAGAGAGAGAGAGAGAGAGAGAGAGAGAGAGAGAGGCTGGCTCTAGATAACATCTCTAGCGACCCGTCCGCAACCGGCCACCCGCTTGTTGGCGCAGGCCTTGGCAGTAAACAAATGACTCCACCGACACTTATGGACAATCCTGCAATGACCTGACACCGAGTCACCCCACACCCATCTCGCCACGCTACCATTTTATTTAATTCCTTGGAAATTCGGGACGACACGGGATTGCTTTCATATTCTTGGGTTCATTCACTATCCTGTAAGACGCCGATATTGAAGAGGTTAGGATAACGTCGTCATTAGGTACTACAGCGGATTTTTCTTTCATTGTATATTCGTTTTGAGGGGATTCTTCTGCGACTTTTCAGTACCTGCGAATGCCTTCAAGTAGGATTGTGACTCTTCAGGCCAGAGCCTCTCGAGACGGGGAATCGGACGAGCCGTTGTGTGAAGGCATGTAGGTTGAACCAGGAGCCAATAGGTAGCAACAGGTAGTGACGCAACTCCCCAACGGAGGCCAACACCGCACGTAAACACTAGCACCGCACCCCTCCTTCACAACCTTGCCTCATAACCTCTTCTTCCTCCTCCTCCTCCTCCTCCTCTCCTCCTCCTCCTCCTCCTCCTCCTCTCACTATCATTCTTTCCCATGATCGTCAGAACTTCCATCGAAACCTCCTCAAACTCCTGCAGAATCACCTTCCCAAAGGCCCGTCCTCGTCTCAGACACCCTGTCACATGAACCCCTGCTGTGCCTCGACAGCATCAGCTCTCTTATACACAGTCTCTCTCTCTCTCTCTCTCTCTCTCTCTCTCTCTCTCTCTCTCTCTCTCTCTCTCTTTGTGGTGATAAGTGTGTGACTGGATTTAGAACACGACCCGGCCTTCGGGATTCAAAATTGTATTTGTATTCTTACTGATGTTGTGCGTTAATTGGTGCTGTATTCTATCTGCAGGAAAATCGTCGTCACTTTGGTTATTAATGCCGTTCCTGATGCTGTTTTTCAAGTGGTTAAAAATAAAAGTGAATCTCTGTCGTATTCTGAATGTACATAATAGAGCAGTCACCAATATTTAGGTTTTATTTTCGTGTCTATCACTTGTGTTGCAAAGTGACCCCTGTATCTGCAATCGGTACGCAACGTATGCTGCCATGCAAGTGAGTATATAAATACATTAGGATATTAATTGCAAGTCAGTTGAAAATATGACTTTACTATTTATCAAGACAAGCGAGTTATCATCGCAGCAAAATGTATATTTTTACATTCTGTAAACAACAACATAAAAGAAACGTGCATTAGGTAGCATCAAGACAGTGCGAGCAGGTGCACAGGTGAGGAGACATAATAAAGCACTACCTGACAAGGTTGTAAAAATGAGGCAGCATCCTTTTGTTGAGGAGAGAGAGAGAGAGAGAGAGAGAGAGAGAGAGAGAGAGAGAGAGAGAGAGAGTACTTTCTCTCTTATTACTACCCTCACGCCTGCTTACTTTATCATTTGATACCTCGTGCGTTTTTTATGCGGTTCCTCCTCGCCTTATCCGTCCTGCCATTTTTAACACTACTTAAAAACAATTATTAACTCGAGACGTTGTTTATGAGATGGTCCTCGTCGAGTCGACGAAAATAAAGATTTACCATCAGCCACCTTTTGTTCACGTGTAGATTGGTGAGGTCGGCACTTGATCACCCAGGCTAGATTTAATTGCCAATCACAGCTCTCTCTCTGGCGGAGGATGACGTCATGCAATTAGAATGTACCTGATTGGTTGATGAAGTGCTTACGCTTGCGCTATTCATCTTGCGTGTTGCATCGCGGACTTCAACAGCAGATATATGGCTATCTGTGTGCCTGCCATTGGGAGACCTCGGCTGTGTTCCTCATTGCTAGGGTTGCTGGC
>NC_087212.1:38168954-38186454 GCF_015104395.2 Macrobrachium nipponense
TTCTGTATACGTATGTGTGCATAGATATAACACAAGCGTTGTTTTACTCGGCATACATCCCTTATCGTGCACGATGTTCTTACATTTACATATCTTGTGTAAATGTGAATATGAATATTAATATATCCTATGTCACTGACGTAACCTCTGCTCAGGCAAAACGCGTGATGTGTGCAAAGTGGTTTATTTGAATTTACTTTACAAATTGCCCCTTTTCGGACTGTTATCGGGAATGACTAATGAATTCCTTTTTTTTCTTAGCATATTTAGAATCATAAGTATTCTTCAGTTTATTGTATGAAAGTTTGCTATATGTTAAATATGGGAAAAACTGACATGAAATGCGTGACGGACAATGGGAGTTAACATAAATTTTTTCTTAACTTAATTTAATTTTTTGGGTTTTTTTTTTTTTGGCATCTGGACAATTTTACGTTATCAGCTTGTCGTGCTCAAAATTTTGTCATGTCAACACTTTTTTTTATTCGTAAATCAAAAGGATGTGGTTTTATAGAAAAGGGAATAGGATGTAGCTACAAATAGAGTTCATCTGTACGTGTCACTCTTAGTATAGGAAGTGACCGTGGGTTGTATGTGTATGTATATATATGAATGTATATATATATATATATATATATATATATATATATATATATATATGTGTGTGTGTGTGTGTGTGTGTGTGTGTGTGTGTGTGCATGCGTGTTTTGTGGTGAATGAGCTTCAACACGTTGATGATCGTACGTATACCGTTTGCGTGCCATGGAAGTAGAATTAAAAGGAAATTAGAGTTATAAAACTTTTCAGAAAAGATACTAGAGAGCACAAGTATCATTGCTTTCTAGTATACAATATACCCGTATAATTATTGTTTTGTAGTTAATTACTTACATAAATACATACATACATACTAGTATTGTGTATGTCACATTCGTCATCTACACTGGCTTAATAGTTCCTTTTTATAATCCAAAGCTGACCTCCAGTGACACCTTTTTCCTGTAAATCTTTGGCTCTGGCATTCTTATTCACATTTATTGGTACATTTTCCCTGTTTCCATTTCCTTCCGTAACTTTACGTTTGCTCACATTCACTTCAGATCATTTCTCCTTTATACAAATTTATGTGAATTCCGTAACATAACTTAGTATTAGTCAACTTTTACAGGAGCACTTGTCCCATTCCATTGTTATTCTGCCATCCACTCACTTTCATCATAAAAGCTTTGAATCACTCTTGGAAAAATCCTTTCTGTCAGTCTATCATAAGCTTTTTCTAGGTACGTCCATTTCATATATAACTGCTCCCTTATTTGAAGGTTTTCTGGAATTCTCACATAACTAAACCAAAAGTGACGCGTGGCCTATATGTCTTCCACCATAGGATAAATTCAAACTGTCCCTCCCATACCAATCTTTCTCTTAGGCGAATCGTGTATGAACCCCCTGTGCAAAAAACTTCCACAACATTTGCCGAGTTATGTACCTACACAGAAGGCTTGTCATCAGTGCGTCGAATGCTTCCATACATACTGCACCATATACATGTATCTTGCACAAATTCACTCGCTTCCTGGTTGTTTACATCCTTCCTTTCCAGTGCTGAACCATCGCGGGGCTTCGTGCATATCTCTATATCTATGAGTCTGCCTTCTAACTTGCGCATACTATGTGTTACAGGATGAAGTGTATAACTTTGTACTGTTACTTCCCCCGTGGGTCCTTTTGTTATCATTTCCCATGGAATGTATAGCTCAGCGAGTGTATATATATATATATATATTATATATATATATATATATATATATATATATATATATAGTGTGTGTGTGTGTGTGGGTGTGTATCCAATTGTATCTTGTGTATTTGTCCGTGTGTCTAGCATAAAGTAAACTTTAGTTTCACATAAATCTATCATAAGTGAAGCGACATGTCGACCAGTCTCCCGGTCAAGTTTAATGCTGCACTGATGCTGAATTTTCTTTCACATACTTATAGACAATGTATAGTCATTACCGTCGCGGGTTTTCACCCGTCGGCGTGGTCGGGACGGGCTGGGTTGGGTTGGGTGTGTTCGCTGTGTATATCTGCATGCGTGTACACTTAATGAGTTTAAGATAGGTTTGAACAAGAGAGTTAGAAGCGGGTGGTATGATGGACTATCTCTCATGAGATCACGGCCAAGGGGCTCTTTTAGGCTATCCCTTCTTGCTACGGAGGAGGAGAGGGAGGAGGAGGAGGAGGAGGCGGAAGGGGGACCCTGTGATCTCTTAGGTTGCTGCTGTTACCTCAGTACGCTCCCAGTCGAGCGGGTCCCATTACTCTTATCTTCCGCATCTAATCCCTCACAAAAACGAAGGAGATTAATGCTTTTACAATATCATGATAAACTTTTGTGTGATGAGCAAAATATAATTACCCGGAACCTTGACCAGAAAAAAGCAAGAAAAAAAAAAGAAAAAAAAAATGGACTAGAGTGCGGAGTTGGAGTATGGGAGATTTTTTTTTTTTTTACTTTTATTAAAATGAGTTTCTTGTCTTCACTGGTCGATGTATTTCGTGCTTTACCTTCCTCCCTTTTCTAATATATATATATATATATATATATATATATATATATATATATATATATATATATATATATATATATATATATATATATATATATATATATATATATATATAGGTATGTGGGTACGTGCGAGGGTAGTCTTGACTGAAGTTTATGATATGTGAGTATTCATGAAATAATTAAGGGCTTTATGTTATTTCATGCTAACAGAATACCTTAGATACCTGTTACATATATTATATATATATATATATATATATATATATATATATATATAATAGAAATATTTGAACATAGATGCTGTATGAATGCCATAGTACTGTAATGGCTAACCAAAATAATAAAATACTGGAATACAGGATGATTATGGCAGTGGTCAAATTTTTGTGTGGATATATATATATATATATATAATATATATATATATATATACATATATATATATATATATCATATATATATATATATATATATTATCATCATCATCAACAACATCATCATCAGCCGTTGCTAGTCCACCGCAGGACAAAGGCCCAGGCATGTCCTTCCACTCCCTCCTGTTTGAGGTCTTTCTATGCCATTCTATACCCCCAAATTTTCTTAGCTCATCAATCCATCGTCTTCTCTTCCTTCCCCTGTTGTTCTTTTCGTCCATCTATAATCTGGCACTCTCATTGTATGTCCACTATCAATCATCTGTATTTCTGTACTTTATATTTTGGTAGCATTACTGACTATGCATTCATACAGCAACCATGTTCCAATATTTTTATTACGTTGATGTGGACGTGTGTTGTACTACTACTCCTTCTCAACCGCTCTCTCATTATGTGAAGAATGCTCTAATGCCGCAGTGTGAGGCTTCCAGAGACTCGAGGGCCATCTTTATCCAAATTGTGACGGGGCCACTTTTTCCGAATCTCGTTCCGTTTTGGATACGTAGCAAACACCTCATGACAACGGACATCAAGTTGCAGGAGCTCTTCGAGACGTTCGTATTATGAACCCTTATGGCAGAGGGCGTCTTGGGAGGAGGTGGGATGGGAGGATGCTGAAATGGAGGATCAGGAGTGAGGGCGGAGGGGGTTTGAGGGGGAAGCTGCTGGAACGTAACAAGGGCCTGAGAGTGTTTAGGTAACCTTAATTACTTGTCAAGAGCGGCACATCAGGATGCCAACGGCAGAGTCGAGAACGGACGTAACTAACGGGAATAATAGCGGGGTCGCACTCCCCCCACTACCATCACCCCCTACCCCCTACTACTAACACCCCCCCCCCCCCCCCCCCCCCCCCCTCACCCACCCAACATCTCCCCAGCGCCACGAAATTGATTAAAATCTGGGATTCTTGCTTTTTACTTAGAGCTCAGGGAATCGTATTCTTGTGGTCGTATCCTTGTTTTTGTTTTTTTTAAATGATTGAATTATTGTTATCTATTTTCTTGTTCTAATTTTTATTCAACATGATTGTGACATTAGGTTTTTACTCGGTTGTTTGGAGAGGGGCCACATCTCTTTGCATGTGTGGTTATTAATTATTATTACCATCTGTTCTAATTTTCCTTCAATTTCTTTGTGATTCTGAGTTTGACTTTGGGCGCGGAAGCAGAATACGTTTATGTACAGAAAGAAATATTTTCTATCATTGTAACGTACAGCACAGAAATTGCTACGTAATAACACGTAGGATAAACTAATGTTGGACTCATTGAGCTTTACGCCTAAGATGTTAGAAGTATACACAAATCCATCATGTTATTTTGCCTGAAACGTAGTTATTCTAAAAGCATTAGATATTCGAAACTTATTGAAACTTGCCTCTAAATGCTGACTATGTTTTCTTAAAAAAGGGATAATATGAAAAATCTCCTTCATGGCTGTCATTATGAAAGAACAAGATTTTATTTAGAAAATGTCCATTGTAAAGGTCGGCCTATTCGGATATGTGCTGCTTAAAGACAAATAAATTGACTCATAGAATTTGATATCCGAAAGGCCTTGGTCCCTTTATGAATATAACTTCGGTTGCTTGTTTATCCTACAGTTACTTCGTTATAACCCCTTTTTACCCAAGGCGACGAAGGACTCCGATCCTAACCAATCCTTGGACACTGAGCCAAGTTGCTATAAATTCAGCCCGATCTTATAACGTCCGTGGATGATTAAAAGGACAGTTGACCTAAGGACGCGGTTGGCCGTTTAGCCGTTAATGAGAAGCAATCTCTTCCATTAAACCTGCCCAAGTGACATCCATCAATCACGGGCGTGTGATAATGACAGCCTGCATGACAACCATCGCATATCACCCAGCAACCTGTTTGTTTGTTTGTGTATATATATATATATATATATATATATATATATATATATATATATATATATATATATATATATATATTGTGTGTGTGTGTGTGTGTGTGTATACATGCGCCTTTGGGGGTGCGTTTTGAGTTTGCGTTATTGAGGAGGCCTGAGTTAAAGAAACGCAATTATGCCTCCTTGGAATGAATTATATGCATATTGAGTTTTATATAGACTTCATCTTTTCCATATTAGGTCGGAGAAATTTTTCATCGGTATTGTATACCAAAATGTGTACTGAAGTGATTTTCGTCTGTATTTAATATTTCTGTAACGAGAACAGTGGCATGTCGGAAGTGACTCGCACTTGTTTTTTCTGAATTTTCTCGCTGTTAAGAAGACATTCTTTTGTTTCGGTAACAAGAATCTCTGGATTTACGAGGTATGTGGTTTTCTGCCAGCGAAACTAAAGGAACCTCTAAAATGCATGAAGGTAGGAAAGGAAAGAGAAGATTGTTTGAGGAAAGAGAAAGTTATGTGTCTGAGATCATTTTAAATCTAACCCTTTTTAGCTAGTGAGCTGAAATGACAGTGAAAGACACTAGACAAAAGTGAGGCAGTCAGTGAAAATTGTTATTGTTCCCAGTTTTTCTTTTAAGTTCGGCGTTATCTCAGAAACTGAAAGTGTCAGCTTTTACTCTTTATTTCTGCTGATTTCTCCATTCAAGAAACACTTCTTATGATTGTTTAATGACTCCATATTTTCAGCCTATGTATTTTTAAACTTTTCGTAAAAATTTCATACCATGGCTGATGATTCTTGACGGAGAAGATAATTACACAAACGAATGAGGTCATTTCTTGTCCAACAATCTCCTTTTTGTGAACTTGATATCCCTGTAAAATTTCCATTGATCAAATTTTCTTTTTCACTATGTATTTTTTTTTATTTCATCAAAAAGATGTTGACGTTTGACGAAGTACTCGTTTCGTTTGTTTTGCAAAAGTGACAAGTTGAAGATTCGGCGTTTCTGACTTTCGTAATTAATTTATTTACTTATTCGTTTGTTTCTTTACTCATTTATCGTCGGAGTAGGGGTTTTGAAGGCTGGGAATGTCACACCGAAGTACCACTTTTGAAGAGGAATAACAAAGAATATAGAGCATAAATATTGCGTGAACTCTTGACAATCTGTGTATGCGAGTGATTGTGTGTGTGTGTGTGTGTTTGTGTGTTTGTGTGTGTGTGTGTGAGAGAGAGAGAGAGAGAGAGAGAGAGAGACCCATCCTAACAGCGAGAGAGCCGCATCCCACAAAGACGTGCATTAGGCAAGGTTCATGGTGAATTATGATCTTACTGATAATTTCTTCACTCAACATGTGTAATTTTCTTTGCCCTGATGATGGATGTCAGCCTTTGTTAGCCATAAAGAAAAAGGAAAGAAAAAAAGAAGAAGAAGGAACTACCATCCAAACTAAGCCACGGACAATAATAATTCACCGAGGATAATTCAGCCGATGATAGTGTCGTATAAGATTGCGATAATTCTGCAGTAAAGTTTGAGTTAGGGTACCTCGCTTCACAACCCGTAAATATCTAAGCAAATAATACCCTAAAGGGGACGACGAGGATTATGAGATAAGGACGTCCAGCGATTAGGATTGGGGGTGATCCGGTCGTTCTCTGGAGGCATCATCGGGTCACCCGAGATTTGGGGATCTTGCAAACGCGGGATTTTTCTTCTCACCGCATTTGCACTACATATACATGTCATACGCGTGCCAGTCTCAATTGCATCTGTTCGTGCATATGTATTTGTGTGATGATTACATGATATTTTTTCTGACATGCCGCTCTGGATGTGCAATCTTAAGAAATTTATTTTGAATTCAGTTATGTTGGGATTTTGGCTCTGTTCGGATATAGTGGTAGTGGCATTCCTTGATGTAGACTGAATTCTATTGTATTTATAATGTATAAAAGACTAGATTGGCTTCCACACAGTAGCCACGAAAAATAAATATCGTGTACGATTTTATTAGTAAAACCAGAAAGTTATGTATCGAGAATAACCGCACTGATGATATCAGGAGTGAATGACCAACAACATGGGAAAGAATGACAGAAGAATTAGACGAAAATATATGAGATCAAAGATTTTGAAACAGAAATGTATGAGATGAATAAAATAATGCCCATGAGCGAACTTGCTCTGTTCATTGGAGTTAGTGAAGAACTTACAAAAATATCGAATAGCAAGATGCTAGAAGAATTTAAAAACTAAAGGTCTACACTACCAAGAAAGCAATATGATTTAAACGTAAACACCAAACAATTGATCGTGTCCACGTCAATATCAAATTGCAGAAATTCTACAGAATATATTTTTGTAAGGCACTAACTGGTTTACAAACACATGAAGCAAATATTCTTGTCGTCACTCTGACATTTGTTATTGTAGTCTAGGTAAGAATTTTGACATTTCATCATCGAACGACCAAAAAAAAAAAAAAATCTTTTTTTGACATGCTGCATCTTACTTTAAGAAGTTATTTACAGTGGTCGTTATTTTGTTAGGAATGGGTATTTTCTCATGCTGTTTATTCTGGATACTTGCTATGTGTCTTTTTTTTTTATTTATTTATGACTGCATGGTTTTCGTAAAGTCTGAACGTTGCAGGATGCTTCCACGGCATCAGACAATCACCTGCCTTACCATTTGACTTTTTTTTTTTTTTTCTGTCTTTCCATTCTGTAAATTACCCAGTATTCCACATGTCCCGAGGACTTAGAATTCTTTCACTCCTTTATTTTTTTATGCTTTATTTTCATTCATTTGTAGATATCAGCCTCTCGTTTTATATGGAGTGTCGGATGTCTGCATTGTAATTTATAACCGCCCATGACTCCGACATTTTTTATCATAATTATACCCAGATATTTTTTTTTCTCTTTGCAAAAGGAAATCTCGAAGTTATGAATTATGCTTGACTCGCTTAATTTAGCCGTCCATATAAGGTTTCCAGTCATATGTTCTTCTTACGACCCTGTCTCTCTCTCTCTCTCTCTCTTTCTCTCTCTATCTATCTATCTTATCATATTTCTAACCCTTATCAGATTGTCACTACATTTATGACTTGAACTTTTTTCGACTTCGCTTCCTGTGTATCATCTTTTTTCTTTGTTTTTATTTATATATTTATTCATTTATTTATTTATTTTTCATTTTTGCTTTTTTGTTTTTGGTGGTCTGGACTCAGCTGTGGTGTTAATGACTTTGTCCCCAATTTTTCCTCTTCATTTTTGTCTTTCAAGATTTTCCTTCCGTCTTGATTTTCCTTTAAAAGCACAAGACAACCCATTTTCATTTTTCTATTATTATCTAATCGATTACGATAATGGCTGTTAAAACCTTATAGAAAATACAATAAAAAGCCAATAGTGAAAAGAGGCCCCTCTTTGTCAGATATTGTTTTTAGTAAAATGAGCAAAGTGACCGTGGCCCCTTACCTTTGTAGGTGGTGAGGTTTCGGTGTTATTAAAAATTGGGCTTCAATGCTAGTGAAAAAATCTTGACCTTGGTTGCACAGTTTGTGAACTGTTGTTCAGTTGTGCGATGATGTTCAAGCCTACTCAGAGAGCGATATCGACAGTTTCCTCCAAACAGTTGAGTTGCTATATACACATTTCAGCAAGAGGCTGTAGCTGCTTACAAAATAGCATATTCTTCGTGTGTTCAATTTCATTATGACCACTTATAGGAGCTGATCTATACCCAAGATTTGTTTAATTTGAGTGGGATTACTTCGAAAGTAGGAGGTCATTGATACCCTAAATGCACACTTGAAATTTGTTGAAATTTCATCCCAACAATTCAAAAGCAATTCCTGGAAGAATACTTAACTCAACCAATGGTCATTAATAGAGATTAGCATAAAGTTTTTTTCTTGAGAATGAGATTATCAAGTATGTTGTTTAGTCCTATACGATTATATTCTTCGCTAGGTTTTATTAACTTATTACTGATAGGTATGCGTAGTGCATTTGTCAGTACCGCCATATTGCTACCTCGCTTTGGGATACGTCTTGCGTTTTGACAAATGAAATTATTATTAGTTCTCTGTGGCAAATCAGGACGTATAGATAAGTAGCATTATCATTAATTCTTAATAGTAATTAATTTTTTTTTTTTTTGGGGGGGGGGGTCATTTAGAGTAACTTTAAATCTTGAGAGTAAGCAAGAAATTATGCGCATACTTGGCGGTGAGTGTAGTGTCCGTAAACAAAATCCATAACCCTTAATTTAAATGGCCTTGGGGGGTTGGGGGGGGGGTGTTCAATGATTTGATTAATTTCCTTGAAGCAAAGAATGTCTAAGGACAAATGTTTGATTGTTTCATTTGATTTAAGAATATCTAGGGACAAATGTTTGATTTTTTTTCATTTAATTTAAAAATGTCTAGGGACAAATGTTTGATTTTTTCATTTAAGTTAAGAATATCTAGGGACAAATGTTTGATTTTTTTTTCATTTAATTTAAAAATGTCCAGCGACAAAACTTTGTTTTCCCTTCAATTTAAGAATGCGTAGGGACAAAAGTTTTTTTTTCCGTGACCTTAAGAATGGCCATGGACAAATGTTTTATTTTTTCCTTCGATTTAAGAATGTCCAGGGACAAAACCTTCGCTTTTCCCTTTAATATGAAAATGTCTATGGGCAAATGTTTCGGCTTTTTCCTTCAGTTTTAGAATGCCTAGGAACATATGTTTGATTTTTTCCTTTACTTTAAGAATGTCTATGGTCAAAAGTCGTTTTTATCTTTAATTTAAGAATGTCTAGGGACAAAAGTCGTTTTTATCTTTAATTTAAGAATGTCTAGGGACAAAAGTCGTTTTTTCCTTTAATTTAAGAATGTGTAGGGACAAAAGTCGTTTTTTTCCTTTAATTTAAGAATGTTTAGGTACATAAGTTTAGTTTTTTCCTTTAATTTAAGAACGTTTAGGTACATAAGTTTAGTTTTTTCCTTTAATTTAAGAACGTTTAGGGACAAAAGTTTAGTTTTTTTCCTTTAATTTAAGAACGTTTAGGGACAAAAGTTTAGTTTTATCTTTAATTTAAGAATGTCTACGGTCAAAAGTTTAGTTTTTCTTCAATTTTAAAATGTCTAGGTTCAAATGGTTCGTTTTTTCCCTTTATTTGAGAATATCTAGGAACAAAAGTTTCGTTTTTTCCTTTACTCTGAGAATGTCTAAGGACAAAAGTTTGATTTTCCCTTCAATTGAAGACTGTCTCCTCCAGAGGAGAAGTTTTGGTTTTTTTCTCACACCATTAGTATGTATTGAGTTAAAGCCAATAATGTGATTTCATCTTAGTGGTTTTGATTAATCTGAATTCAAATCACTACAACATTCAATCTGATTATCCGGTGGCGTAAGACGATATTAATGGTTGATTTAAAAGTTTCTTTTTTGAATAATGATGTGCATTTATTACACAAGGTGTTTAGCTAACGAAAAATTAATCTGACATTAGATTTCTCCAGGCAGATAAGAACAACAAACTGAAAAATGATTATGAATTTATTTGAATATTAAGTACAGATCGGTGCAACAAAAACAGCAGAGGGTGGAAATCAATCATACATCAATCACTTTTGACATCTTTGAAATGTTGCACCTGCCCCTCTCTCTCTCTCTCTCTCTCTCTCTCTCTCTCTCTCTCTCTCTCTCTCTCTCTCTCTCTCAAGGTTTTCTGTTCAAAGGTGAGTTACAGCTTAATTAAGTAACTTTAAGCCGAGGACGCAGGTAAAGTCCAGATATGCAAATTAAAATCACGCCACATTGAAAGGAGACAAGGTAGAAATGGGCTGGAGATTTACATATTCACTCGCAACGTCTCCTATATTTCAAGGGTTAATGGATTCGTGGCGTGAGAAAAGAAATACTCCAAATGACATACCCAACCACAGTCATCTTAACGCGCACGCGCGCCAACGTGCAGACGCGCACAAACACAAACGTTGGTATGGGTACATGCCACAGTGCGCTTAACAAAATAACCAGTGACTGAAAAACGATTAGTTTTTTTTTGTGGGGTGGGGTTAATGATGGGAGGGGTGTGGAATGGGAAGAAACTGTTTATCATTCTTCCTTTCTCATATTATCCATCCACGCTTATGTTCCATTCCGGTAATGTGCCCTGCCTTCTGTTCCAGTCCCCCAATCTCCCTCGTCTTCTGTCTTCTCACATCCTCGTGCCAGTCCTGATTCCCCTTCCCTCCTCCCCCCCTCCCCCCATCCCCAGACCAAATGCCCAAAGGGTAGAGATGTGGGCGGGTGGGAGAGTGTCGTGGGGCTGGCCAACGGGATAATGTAATAGCAGATACTATCAGGTAATAGTATCTGGTATTATGGATAATGTCTAGTATTATCAATCGTGGCACGGACCCACCCACCCTCAGTGTTGGCGGCCAGTACCCGAGTCCGCTCTCTTCAGGACAGGCGAGGGACGGGCGGGCGGATAAATGGACGAATAGTCGGACGTACGGACGGGCGGATAAACGGACGATAGATGGACGTACGGATGGGTATATAAATGGGCGATAGACGGATTTGGGAACAAAAAGATATATGGACGGACTTGCGGATAAACGGACAAATAGCCAGGCGGGCAGACAAAAGGACGAATAGACGGACGGACGGGCATATAAACGGACGAATAGACGACGGACATACGGACAGCCGATGGTGGATACGGACAAGGTGAGCACAGAAGGTGTGTCCTTTCTTTCCTTTCGTTTATCCGGTTTCTTTTCCTCGCCCTGACTCGTCTGTGGCTCCATTACCTTCTGATTGCAGCCTCTGATGCACGGCGGTAGCAGTTGCTCGTTGCGTCCAGCGAAGAAGAGATCGTCTGTGGAAGGAAGGAAGGAAGTGAGGCAAACGGCCGTTAATACGTCAAGATGCGATTTGTGATGCTCGCGGAATTGGGAAGGTTCCTGTATTTCATCTAATTCGGTTCGGTTCGAGCTGAATTCCTTGTAGAGTCTTTATGTCCTTTCAGCTTCTTACACCAAATTACTTCATGATTGATTGATGTCTTTTTTTTGCAGCGATGGTGCTTTTTTTTTCTTTTCTTTATGTAGTTTGACATTAGACTGCAAAGTTGAAGCTGCGAGAGACAGATCTACTCACTCTCGCGATCTCTCTCGCTAGTTGCGTTAGAATGAATTAATTAGCGTATGTGTCTTTATTACAGAATTATCAGCCCATAATCTGTATTGGGATATATATATTTATATATATATATATTATATATATATATATATATATATATATATATATATATATATATATATATTATATATATATATATATATATATATATATATATATATATATATATATATATATATATATATATATATATATATATATATATATATATATATATATATATATATACGTTCGTTTTTTTGTTGCTGCCTTTTACATATTATACTTAAATGTAACAATTGTATACAATATTTATATTGTGGTATCATTCCAACCAAAAATTGTAATGTTGGAAGGAATTATTGAGCCAAGTCTCCTGTATGGATGTGAAGTGGGGGATCCTAACTGGGGAAAATAGAGAGAGGCTGTTGACGTGAATGGTTTCTGTAGTACACGAAGAGAAAACAGGATTGCAGGTGTGAGTAATAGAGAATCGAATAAGGGGGGGGAGGTGGGTGGGGGGGTTGTTGTGGGGGAGGGAAAGGAAACGTACAGATGAGAACTGCGAATCGATATTACCTTCACGAGAGAAGTAATGAAGCATTGCTGGAAGAGGATTGACGGTCTGCTGATGAGTAGTCTGTTTAATCTCAATAAAAAGGGCTGATGCTGAAAAGGTTTCTTCTGCGTGGGAGTCTCATACAGCAGTCTTTTATTTTATTTATTTATTTATTTTTTTTTTTGCAAAACAGCTCTTGATGTGGAGCTGCTTTTTAGTCGATTTGTATATTTGTTCAATACTATACCGCTTCGTAATAAATGGAGTGACTAAGAAAATAAATAAAATGAAAAACACTACCGTCTCTTCCAAACTCGTTCTTAAACTGCTGGATTATGAGTGAACTCCCTGAGCAGTATATATATAGATATATATATATATATATATATATATATATATATATATATATATATAGAGAGAGAGAGAGAGAGAGAGAGAGAGAGAGAGAGAGAGAGAGATGGTTAAATGGCTAATTCATTTTTCTTCACGGAATCGGTTCCCAAGTCAGCCCAAAATTGAGATAATTTCCTTCGAATACCACGAAGCTCTCTGCTACCAAGAAAAGAATTATATCCCTGGTAGTCAGACGACTGCGGAGGGTCACAACCATAGCTTAGAAGGTATGGGACAGACAACGAAGTCCCCGAACGAGTTGGCGAGAAACAGATAGCTAATGTAATATATATATATATATATATTATATATATATATATATATATATATATGTGTGTGTGTGTGTGTGTGTGTGTGTATATATATATTTATATATAGTATATATATATACATACATATACATATATATGTAAACGTAAGTAGTCACATGAAAGGTGAAAAATGAAAGACCAGGTACCAAGCGCTTTCGTGTATTGCGTACACTTCTTTTTTTTTTTTTACTTTGTACCCCGAAGAAGTGTACGCAATACACGAAAGCGCTTGGTACCTGGTCTTTCATTTTTCACCTTTCATATGGCTACTTACGTACATATTTGTCACGTGCTGTTTGGTGACTTATGGCAAATTGACAAAGCTAAAGTTAGCCAATCTCTGTGGCTTTCCAGCTGTTACGTCAATTGGGCGTTTTAGTAGGCATGCCTTTATTAAATTATTTTGATTTTACGATAATATTAAAGGTCTGTTTTGATTCGGCAGCTTTTTACAGCTATTACAATGGATCGGATTTCATTATGAAGATTTATTACAAGTACTTTCATATAATCTTTGGAAGTAGTAGCTCCAAATATTCATCCTAATTTTCGAAGCAATTGTTTGGGGTTTGTTTGAGTTTTAGTGGAGGTCAAAGCAATTGCGCTTTGTATATGCAAATAAACTTATGATAATTAGTTGTGGAGAAATGAAGTTGATTTTAAAGCAGTATTTATATATGTCGTTTTGCGGAAATACCTGTCTGTACTGAGACTTCATTTGAGATTGAAGTCTTGACTTGTCATATATGTCAAGAAACGATTATCATTAATTGTGGCCAACGGTAATTGATTTTACTTCAGTTTGTGTATCTGAGACGAGGCAAAGCTTCGCCCTTTTTAATTTGTTTGCTCATTTAGATTTTAGTGTAAGAAATTACAGATAATCGTTCATTCTCACGTGCGTGTACACGTGTACGTCATGTCCCATGCACACGAATCCGAAATGTGTTCACGGGCGTCTATATCAGTTCGCCCGCGCGTCTGTATATATACGGGGCCACTCAAAAAGGGCGGATGAGGCTACGTCGGTTTGCTCAGTGTGGGCGTGGGCGGCCGTGGGTGGCATGGAGTGGCGTGAGGGTGGACGACCATCTCCACCTTGTGTCATCTAAAACCTGAGCTACGATTTAATCTTTTGTCTACGAAGGACAATGGCGCCTCTGTCTACCGAGCAGAATCCTCCGTCCAGAAGTGGCGCCCTTGTTTGTCGGGCTCCCCCGAGCGCCGCCTTCAGTAATGCTCCTGTTGCTACCTAAGGGCCTGCTGGGCGGTCGAATTTGAGGGGTGCCTTTGAAATCCTATTGGGGGGTGGTGGTCATCATGTACAGTAGGTGGTCCTTAGAAAATGTGAACTATTTTTTTTTATTTCATTCCTACTCATGACAGCTTGATTTCGTATAATCTCTCTCTCTCTCTCTCTCTCTCTCTCTCACTATATATATATATATATATATATATATATATATATATATATTATATATATATATATATATTTAATCTCTTATTGTCATCATGTTTAGTAAATGCTGTTTCTCTCTCTCTCTCTCTCTCTCTCACAGAAGTCTGCGGCACGGGTTATGACCCTACCTACCTCTTGATTTTTTTTTTTTTTTTCTTTTTTTTTTGTTTTATCGTAATAGGAGGGTGCATGGCCTCAAGTCCTGACCTCACCTGTTTGCTCATCTCTTCCGAAGGAGCTCTTGGTGGGTGAAGGCTTCCGCCTGGCGCCGCCGTCGACCAGTAGTGATGCAGAACGAGAGCTTCGTCGGTATCTGAAAGATAATAATAATAAGTCTTCGAGTGTAAACTAATAGAAAGGAGAGAAAGGGTAGAACGCCAATAATGACGCATTTGAGGAGGAAAAAGATGTCATGAAAGCAACGGGATTAGGAAGGGTAATTGCTGCCGCAAAGGAAAATGTTTTAAGGCTGTATCTCATTCCAAGTTCATTACAATTGTGGATTCTTTTTGTTTCTTCTTCTTCTTCTTCTTCTTACATAAACATTAGGACGGCTGTATAAGAAATAATCATTCTTATAGGAGAGAGGTTCCCGGACTTTTCTCTGCTGGGAGGTTTTTCGCTCTTTTACCCCCTTTGCAAAGGCAGCCGTGTTTAGATATTAATGCAATTGCCAAAAAACAATTTGCGAATGGAAGTCAGAGAAGTCAGAGGAGGAGGAGGAGGAGGAGGAGGAGGAGGAGGAGGAGGAGGAGGAGGAAGAGGCGACGTTGCCCTTTTTGGCGTTCCTTTTTGCCTGGCTAATTAGCATTTTCCCCGGACGGAGTCATTTCAAGAATGTCTCATTCTGTACCGTCTGTACCCTGTACCCTAGCCAGCTCCGATTTTGGGATGGGTTACGCATTCATTTTTAGAAGGCGGCCGATATATATAAATTTGCCTGGCTGGGTTCTTGTGTGACCATAAAGAAATCACTGAATACTTTGATAAAAATAAATAAATAAATAAAATTTTACGACGCTTTAAGACACCAAGTGATCGATAATGCCATTTTTAATGTGATACAAAAAACGTAAATATTCTGGTTTACCCGTCTTATAGAAAGTTTCATTCCTAGTTCTTTCATTGTGATAAATTTGTAGATGTAAGGCCTTTTCTTTATACACACACACACACACACACACACACACATATATATATATATATATATATATATATATATATATATATATATATATATATAATATATAATATATATATATATATATATATATATATATATATCATACAAATAAATAAATGTATATATAGACAAATGAATAAATAAATCAATAAATAGAGGTTCCGAGTTGTTCAGAATCTATAATGAATCTATAAGCGAATTTGAAATTGAAGGGCATTTAAGGGGCACTATTTGAATATGTGTAAGTATGTGTGTGTGGATACGAAGATACGAATGTATGTATGTATGGATGTGTATGTATATATATATACATATATATATATATATATATATATTATATATATATATATATATATATATATATATATATATACTCGAGCTACAATGTCCTTTAATATCTAATTCGCTCTACCTCGAATTAATATATTTTCATATATGCTTAACCAAAGGGAATTTTTTACATGATAATAGATTTGCCTGGTCCCAGGCGCGAACCTAAGAAGCCATTCAAATCCAGGACGTCAGTGGAAGCTTTTACCTACCCCACCACCGCGAGAGGCATAAGTTTATGTCGTCTCTCAACCTCAAATACCTTTCGCGCTCAGGTAATTCGTTGGTTTTGGAGACAACATCAACCCTCCTCGACTCCGGTAGCGTTGTAGTACTTATGACAGCACGTAGCCACCATATATAAGTCATATCACATTACCGTGATTCATATACATACATCGAGCTACATGTATATGAATCACGGTAATGTGATATGACTCATAGCATATATATATAATATATATATATATATATATATATATATATATATATATATATATATATATATATAAGACGTTCCTGAGCGTCCAAATAAAAGACTGCACACTTGCCCTGAGGTTCTGTGATCGTTGAGGGGCTCATCTGAGTTTCAATAACCGATATGTTTTCGTCGACCTTCGTGGTTTCCATCGAGATGTCTTTCATCTTCATTGTATTTCTGCTCGCAACATTATACGTCCGTGAAAACATTACATCTTTAACGCATCGTTATACTGGATAAAGTTTAACGTTTAAGAGTGACGTCATACCAAAATCTGTCTAAACTGTTGAAACCATTTGGATTGTAATCTTATGAAGAAATTTAAAATTCTGTTTTCCCTTTTTATTTTTAAAGATCAGATGGCAGAGCGGAGCAGTCGGCTGTTTTTCCGTTTCATATTTCTACTATCTCTCTCTCACTTCATGCTTCTTCTTCTCACCACCATCGCCACCTTGTGCCTTCTGGACCACCACCTCCATCCTCCTCCTCCTCCGCCTCCTCCTCCTCCTCCCCTCCCCTTTCCTCCTCCTCCCTCCCTCCTCCTCCTCCAGTAGCGTCTTTTCCACATAAAGATCAGCAGATTTATTGATAAGAAAGTCGTAAAAATTCACCCCCAGCTAATCACGAAGCCACGGGGAGCCATCGGGGTATACCTCAGGTTTTATGGCTAATTTATCTTTTTATGCCAAGTTATGCA
>NC_087212.1:38191454-38203954 GCF_015104395.2 Macrobrachium nipponense
AAACAAGAAAAGCCACTTCGTGGTTCCTTAAGGGGGAGGACCTGCCTCCCTCTCTGATTCTCTCCCTTCCCCTACCCTCCCTCCCCCTCTCTCTCAGTGGATAGGTGCACCAGGTGAGTCAGCTCTTTTGATTGAGTTAAAGGAGGTGATGATTGGTAGATAAGAGACAAGAGGAGGAGTGCGAGAGGCAGAAATGATGATAAATATGATGGGCAAGTGGAGGAGGGGAAGGAGGGGAGAGAATGGGAGGGGGAAGATGTGAGAGGGAGGGGGTGGGGTGGTTGAAGTTAAGGTAGGTTATTACCATTGCTTTTTGCGTCTTCTTACTCCTGAAAGATATAGTAGTACTACGAGATAAATATTTTCCAAGTTTTTTTTTTATGATGCGTGAACAAATATAACCATATAATTAAATTACTGAGAAGTTTGGACCTAATATTTCCTAGATCTTTATGACATCAAGCTTCACGACATAATGCACATATAACAAAGTTTGGTATTTAGAAACCAATTGTTATTTCCAAGATATCTTCACGATATATTATATTCGCCAAATTATGTTTACCTCATAGTTTTCCTGTAAATTAAGAGCAGATTTATAGATATTTAAATATTCATTATATGTAAAGACCTATTAACTGGTTATTAGCTTTACTAGTTAAAATTGCTACTTGAGTCATCTAATCCGCGTGTAGGATTTGGATTAGTTTATCAAAGTAATTTCGTCCCAGAAGTTCTAAAGATTATGACCGAATCGATAAAATTACGTAGGTTTATATCTTGCACTCAGACACCACACACCACACTACCAGTAACGCAACTACTACCACTAATAAATCGTCTAACATCTTTTTATTGCTCTCTGATACAGATTAGTGCCGGTCTCAAATGAATCTATTTCCCCTCAAAGGAAACTATTGATATAGCTGTTCTTTTACCGGCAAGGGCTCTTGTTTTCAGCAAAGATGTTCATTATTCAGGATTTAAAGTACGCTGTTCTTTACTAGCAAGGCAAGGTGAGAACTGCAGGTGGTATGCTGTCGTGCGAAATAGCTGAGTTCTCCCTCTAGGGAAGTTGGGAAGTCTTGTGTCGTCTGTTCTGATATTTCTAAGTTCCTCAGGAACGTAAGAGACTTACATTTGTTACGTCAGAAATAACTCGCCAGTCACGCTTAAAGTTGCTACTAGAGACTCTTTAGGGTTGATGTTATATTCACCATTAATTAACAGATGCCCGCCTGTCTTTCTTGAAACTAGTACTTAGGATCTTTAGGTCTGATACTGTAAATGTTTAAGAAGTTATCCATCTGCCTTTTCTGAAATGATTATGTAAAACCCTGGATGGCTGATGGTACAAATGTTCCATTAATTTACTAGTCTGATTTCCCTGAAATGACTAATTTCGGGCACTGAGGAGTGGTATAAATGCTCCATTAGAAAGTTCCCAGTTTGGTATTTTTTATGATTTTTAATGACAGTTAAAGTTACTTTCTTACTTGTATGGCAAAACAGATTCATGCGCTCTCCAACATAGTTGATTTACAAGTATATAAGAATTCGAGGCAGTGAAGGCGCAGACTATTTCTGAAGTATTTTTGTACAAGATTTTCTCAGAAAACAGTTATCCATCTGAACACTGTCCGAGGGGTTTCTCTTGGAGCCATCCAGGATTTCCCAACAATTGAAATGAGTTGAAATGAACACTTTCAGGTGAATTTCCTGTAGACTGCTGCTCAGTTGTTCTCTTGCAGCGATCACCACAATTTGGGCAAATAAATGAGCAGTGATTTTACTTTACGTAATCTGCCCGACCCCACCTAATCTAACAGACGCAAACTTACTTGGATAGAGCTCTGCTCTATCCGTATGAAGCTTAGGAGTTAGCTCAGGACTCCCACCGTCGTTTGGCACACCCCAAACTGCAGTCAACTTATTCGCTCTTCAGCAGCGCTGTGGAGACTTTCCATCTCCGTACCAGCTCAGGTATAGCTTACTCGAGAGACTTTTCGATTCACCCAACTGAAGAGTAACATAGAATGACTTCTATCAGAGCGGTGTGTCTGGGATATATTCGTTCATAATTTAGATTTTCTTGATTCTGCTATTCAGTCTTCAACCACTACTAAATGAGGGAAGGGGGTTGGGGGGTCGGGAGGTGAGGTAAAAAACATCAGAGGAATTGGGGCAGAGCATAGTTAATTAAGAGCCAGTAAACGAAAGTGAAGGAAAGAGGAGAGATGGGAGTTGACGAATGCATGAAAGTATGATGACTGATCATACTATCATGTATTTTTTTCACTTACGAAAACGTAACAGTAGTTGAAACTTGTCATTTAGAAGATATTTAGTTTTAATTATGCTAAGTGAATGAGTTAAATACATATACACGCATATATGTATATATGTATATAAATAGCTAGAAAATAAATGAGATGAAGTACCTAACTCTAAAGGTGAAACTGTGATGAACCTCCTCAGTTTGCAATAGGAAATAATAGAGAGGTTGAACAGCAAACTGAAGAAAGGAAACAGGGATGGAGGTATAGTAAAAGTCGAAATAGTGGGTGCAGCTAGGGGTCAGGAGACACGGCAAGTCTCCATTATTGATGCCTGTAGTGTACCGCGCGAAGCCCACTGACGGCATTACCCCACTTTGGGTACGATGCCTGAAGGAAATTCAGATCTTTCCAGTATTCTTTATTTAATATTGCATCTGTATGCAGTTGTTAAAGCACTTTTGTAGGTGGAGTTTATCGAATATTACATTTTCTCAAATTTTCTTTCCTAACTGGAGTGACGACATTACTTTCTATTGCATTTATCACAAGCAAATTATACAAATCATGTCCGTTTGTACTGTAGTTTGCATTGGCTTCCTCTTCGTTCTCCTATTATATGAACCGTTCTCGTGACAAAGCTCCGAATAGTTTTCATAAGGCTATTAACGTGTCTTACTGAAGACACAAGAGGAGTCGGTCTTTTACGTGACCTGGGTTGACTCCAGAATATGATGCTGAGGTCATAAGGCATGAATAGGGTTTTTCATTGATCAGAGCTTACCGGAGTAGCCAGAAATAAAGTCAGCTGTGAAGGGTGAACCCGTAAATAGGTAACAAGATCAAGCGAGAATCAGAAAGGAACTCAAAAGAATTCTAAGTTGATGCGGAATAAGGCGTTACGTGGGGTATTTACATAATGTGGGTTGCATTAGTCTATTGTTTGTTTTGGATAATGGCAGAATTCAATTATTTGTGATTATCCATGCTTCTTGGGTAATGCTTAAACATTTTCCACTTTCTAATATAATTTAAAGAATTTACTTTTAAAGAATAAAGTTCTATTTGCTTCTCGTATCTTGAAGGAACAAGCACAGAGCTGCCTCCTTGTAAGAGGACATGACTTGGCAAAGTACATTTCCAATGGGAATCGCAAGCTATCCTCGCCCTCATTGACCTTCTGTGACCCGTGGGAGGCTGTGGCATGACCTAATCGGGCTGGGAAATCTAGTGCTCTCCAAACATGCTTTACTTCCTCTCTTTCAGGAGTGGTAAGCCATCGTTGATATCAGCTGACTCGCCTTTTCAAACAGGCAGGACCCAGGAATTGTTTGATCCGTCTTGCTTATCTCTCTCCCAGAAGCGGTATTGCCTGTTGGCGATCTGCATTTCTTCAAACAGGTACGGCCCAGGGGTGGTTTGCTCGTCCTCGTCCATGCTTTACGTACTTACAGCAAGCGAGTGGCCCCCCCACCCCCAAACCCCACCCCACCCCACCCCACCCTTTCAAGTAGTATACCAGAATTACATCCAGCAACGGTACGTCTGTGTGACAGTGGCTGACACCCCCCTTTTCAAACAGGTACAACTCAGGGAGAGTCCTTTCGTTTTACTAGAATTACATGCAACAACTGTACGCCCTATTTGACATTGGCTGACACGCCCTTTTCAAATAGGGATCGTTCCCTCGTTCTTCCTAGATTATGTACAGCAACGGTACGCCTAATTTGACATCGACTGACACGCCCTTTTCAAATAGGGATCGTTCCCTCGTTCTAACTAGAACTACGTCCGGCAACGGTACGCCCTATTTGACATTGGCTGACACGCCCTTTTCAAATAGGGATCGTTCCCTCGTCCTTACTAGAATTAGGTCCAGCAACGGTGCGCCCTATTTGACATTGGCTGACACGCCCTTTTCAAATAGGGATCGTTCCCTCGTTCTTACTAGAATTAGGTCCAGCAACGGTACGCCCTATTTGACATCGGCTGACACGCCCTTTTCAAACAGGTACGGCCCAGGGATCGTCCGTTCGTTCCGGTACAGCCCCTGGTTCCACTAATTGCCCCCGGCGGGCCACACTTCACACGGGCGGTGGGACCGTCACCACGCGGCCCGCCAATGTCACGCTCCATTACTGTTGAAAAATGCGCCACGGGGTACAATTAAATCCCCTTTCCGGTGCTCTTGGGTCTGTTTCATTAGAGTTCAGGCAATTAATATGCAGGCTCAGGGCCGAGGGGATGCCAGGCCGGATCAGCCTGACCGTTACTTTTGGAGATCAGGAGAAAGAGTTGAGAGAGAGAGAGAGAGAGAGAGTGAGAGAGGAGAAGAGAGTAGAGAGAGAGAGAGAGCAGCAATAGAATCGTTGAACGCCAGCGTTAATCCTCGGTCGTTAGTTCGTAGCAGCGACACCGGGGATTGATATGTTGGCGAGAAACAGGGTAATGACGCTTTTAACGAGATTTCACATATCCCACATCGGTGTGTTTTACTGATAGATTCTCTTTTTCTCTCTCTCTCACTTTCTCTCTTTCTGAAAGTATGCCTATGTATGTGTAAAAAATTCAAATCGTGTACATCAAAACGGCGGAATAATGCAATTTTCAATTGCATGTCCTTCTTTTGCGGTCCTTAATTGATTACGTTCCCCTAAAACTGTTTGTGTCGCAAAAATGAATGGCCTCACAAGAGCGAGAATCGGAGGGGAAACTATATGTATATAGTAAAATAATCGAAATACTGAAAGAGACCTTTGAGAACTTGCCAAGAAAGTACGAGCGAAAACGATTAGAAACCTCTTCGATAGAAAGAAAAAAAAGGAGGAAGAAGAATGGAAGCCAATCACGGAAACGTTGAAACGAGATGAAGAAGTCACCGGGAAAAGTTTCCTAAGGAATGGGTGGTCAGGGGATTGGTGGTATTCGGGGGCTCCCTTGATTGGAGATGGAAGGGGAGGGCGTCCTTCGTCGTGGGACGGTCCCGTCCCATCCAGTGAGGACAAATGGCCTACAATCACATTTACCGATTCACTGAACAGGAAGGAAGGATTAAGGTATATAAAAGTAACCCTCCCCTTACCATCCCCCTACTTTCCTCTCTCTCTCTCTCTCTCTCTCTCTCTCTCTCTCTCTCTCTCTCATCAACACCAATCCCCTGTTTATCCTTGCGAAGGAAACTACCACCCCCTGGTGAAGATGGACTCTTAACGGCCTTCCCTTTTGCACCCAGGAGCATTCCCTAATGAATTGATTTCCTGTTGCTGGTGGCATGTCCATGCATTCTAATCAGGTACTCCGGCAAGATCACCTAGATCTATCCCAAGGGCTTCTTGCAAATATCCAATATTTCCATTTCGTCTGCTGGGTTTGGTTTTACAGAGGCAACTCTCTCTCTCTCTCTCTCTCTCTCTCTCTCTCTCTCTCTCTCGTTTGTAAAATGTTTTCAGCGCGTGGATCTGCACGAGGACATGCGTGTTCTCTCTCTCTCTCTCTTTCGTTTGTAAAATGTTTTCAGCGCGTGGATCTGCACGAGGACATGCGTGTTCTCTCTCTCTCTCTCTCTCTCTCCTTCGTTCGTTTTTCTTCTTTATCACCGTTGCAAGAAGCACACTACGTGACAAACAGAGGCCCGAGCCAGCTTTGCACTCCAAGACTTAGGAAAATCTTTTTTGCGCCAGGCACATGCGCGCTCTCACATTTTATGCCATGGTCACAGAAGAGACGGACAGATCCTCGTGTCTAGCGCCGACTAAAAACAGGAAAAGTACAGGGACTAAAAATAACTTCGTATGCGAATCTGACTTTGGTTACCAGGCGATGGGAAATGGGGGATGGCTGTCACTCCAGATGCTTTTTATTTTATTTATTTATTTATTTTTTTGTATTCCGATAATCTAAATATTTTCTTTATTTGCGATGTTTGTTTCACAGAATTCTCCAAGTCTGTCTTCCTGGCCACGACGCAACAGAAATCGGAATGTTTTGTGTTTACAGGTAAAATATTCCGAAGTATTGAAGATGTATATTGAGATGCGTTTGTAAATATAATTTTACTTGTATATAAATGTTGAAAGAAGTAAGACGTTAAATTAAAGATCTGACGAGTAAATTTGCTTTTTAGTTTTAGAATGATTTCTGATTTGCGGCGAATTAACTAAATAGTTGATTTAGATATAGCTTACAACACAATGTACTTGGTAAATGAAAGACTGCGGTAGATCCCAATAAGGGAAGAGGACACAGTTGCAAATATACTGCTGGATCTTTGCCGTCAAAACTGATGCCAATAACTAAGCAATTTTTCATTGTATTTAATACCGGTATTTGTAAGTTTCATGATGGTGTTCAGCGTTTACTTTTTTAAAGTTTTTAGGAATTAAAAGGTAATTAAAAATGCAGTCCGTTTGTATTTTACACACACACACACACACACACACACACACAAACATGCTGTACAGACAAATAGATATGCAAAAATACATTGCATTTTATAAAAGGCCTGGGGCTAGGAGCCTATCCAAAAGAGAAATGCTAGAGAGAGAGAGAGAGAGAGAGAGAGAGAGAGAGGAGAGGGCGTTTTACATTAATAGTCTGTCACAAGAAACTGGACCGTATTTAACGGCACAGACACTTTATTATTTCTAACCACCCATGGCTGAATTCGCTGCTGAATTCGCTGCTGAATCCTCGTCGTATATCATCGCCAGTTCAAGGAAATCTTAATATGAAGAAAAAAAAACAAACAAACAAAACAACGCCAAAGGCAAAGCTTTTCCGAGGATCTGTCATGGATGCATTGTAATTAATCATTAAGGCTTCGTGTACCAGAAGGGGAAAGATCTATCAAGAGTGAAAGGGTACACCTTATATTTTAATGTGGCTTTCTCTTTATTTTCGTCAGCGTCCTTTGGAAAGTACAGCCAAGAGTATTCGTGTAAATAGCTAACTTTAGGTTTCTCTTGTATTATTATTATTATTATTTCAGTAGATGAAACATATTCACATGGAACAAACACAAATTAAGGGGCCATTGACATGAAATTCAAGCTTCCAAAGAATGTTGGTTTCTACCTCCCACCGCAGGTCCCACACTACGGTAGTAACTGATCATGATACATACCCAGTGATCTTTCACAGCCCTTAGCGAAACGCGAACCCGCGACATGTGAGTGGTATCACACGTCACTAACCGCTATACCAGCGGCCTATTGTACGTCCTAGAGAAACAAAGCGGCGTAATTATAATTGGGAATATAATTATGAATTATGTTGTTTAGATTGGCTGAGATGCATTAAGTTAAGTCCAAATTGACGTATTGATATATTCAGTGACAAGGTGCGTATATCGATGCGGCTAATAATCATAGGATTTTTGGTTTTTTAAGTTAAGCATATTTTTACAAAGTCCTTATTGTTAAATTTTGTGGGATTGCAATATTGAGGTAAAGAGTTCGCTGTCATCATTTGCTATACATGCATTCGTCGTAGAAGCACCCCCGTCTAGGGATAGTGCCGTCAGTGAACCTCACAAGGTGCACAGTAGGCAGCAACAATTCGCCCCTAGCTGCAACATCTTTCGTTCTTTTTACTTTACCTCCTTGCGTATTTTCTCTCTTCCATCTTTCTCTACATCTTCTGATGATTGTTTCAACATTATTTTCAGCCCTGAATGACCGTATAGGTCCCAGAGCTTGGCCTTTGGTCTAGATTCTATATTCCAGATCTAATCGCAATCGCGGAAGCACAAGAGAGCTTGCAAGAGTGGCTTCAGAAATGGTTACCCTTCCATGGTGTGAGTTTTATTGCCATGCCCTTCGTGACCTTAGCTCTGGCTCACGACAGTCGGGTACCCAGTTCACGGATTGGGTTAAGGGAGGCACAGAGGGTTTTCATGTTTAGGGGTATAAATTGTCCCGCCTCGCCGTAGAATTAATCCTGATTTTTTTCCCCCATATTTATAATTGAAAATACAAAAAGAAATCGGTTTTGATTAATTTGTGATGAATGTATTAAAACTTCTCTATAGAACTAACTCCCCCCTACATTAGTAATTGTCGACGGGAAGAGGTCGCATTCCGGTAATTCATGTGAATTTATTTAGGAATGTGATTTTATTTAATGGGTACATAGACAGCACCACATCATCTAAACTCTCGAACCTTTTCATTAAGTAACGTAACAAAAGGTTACCAAAGCTTTATTTCACTACTGATTTGTCTCAGTGTACTGATTAACTTTCAGGAATGTAATTTTGAAATTTGACTTGGACAGAATTCGGTCATTCAATAGATTAATAATGATTTGTGTGTATTTTTATCCCCAAGAAGGTGAGGGCTTCAGATTTCCTCATGATCAAGAGCTGGTCCCAAATTTTAAGAAACATTCTGTAATCTTGAGATAATTCTTCAGATTCATTCATTACTGACAACCAGAGAGCAATATCTCTGTCATTGCGTAGTCTAATTCTTAACGTTATGCAGTCCATATCCTCTCTTGTAATTGTGGAATAATAAAGTAAAGACTGCGAATTTCTAATCGTTTCTCTTCGTCATCTTTACTTCAATTCTGTCAGTGACTTTATCAGCCACTGAAACGTTAATAAATCTTCCAGATCTTTACTAATCCCTTGTGTGTTCCTTATTTATGCATCACATAGATAATGAATATTCTTCATTTCCTTCGGAAGAAGACATAATTACCCGTGCTACATGAACGTGATTT
The DNA here is from genome assembly GCF_015104395.2 of Macrobrachium nipponense. Taxonomy (NCBI): domain Eukaryota; kingdom Metazoa; phylum Arthropoda; class Malacostraca; order Decapoda; family Palaemonidae; genus Macrobrachium; species Macrobrachium nipponense. Next base: position 38,200,454 of record NC_087212.1, read on the forward strand.
CCACAATTCCACGAGGGGGGAATTATTACGTAAAGTTTAATGGAATTTTGTGTAAGAGTGATCAGCGCCGTCTTCGGGAAGATAATTTGCATAATTCTTCTCCACTACACAGAGTTCTTTAATTAGCTGTTTACTCTCTTAAATAGCTCACCTTAGATCGTGACTAGAGAGAGAGAGAGAGAGAGAGAGAGAGAGAGAGAGAGAGAGCCACTAGGTTTTCCGATTTAGACACATACACAGAGAGAGAGAGAGAGAGGAGAGAGAGAGAGAGAGAGAGAGAGCCACTAGGAGGTCTGACTTATCTTGGACCAGCTGATGTTGTCACGCGTATGTCAATTTATTTATTGTTTTTTTTTATTTTTTTTTTCTGAACCGCGTATTTTGTTGTTTGTATTTTACGTCTTCTGGTTCACTTTTAGATTTTGTTTCACATTTCTTAAATTTCAATTTGGTTTAAGGGCTTGTTACATATTTTAAGAATTTTTGTATTAATGGCTGGATTTAAAAAAAAGTTACGTTTTTGTCTCTGCGGGTTTCCGGATATAATTCTTATCCCAAATCCAAGTACTAAAATACTGGAATAAGATCTGCACAAATATGCAATTTTATACGAACCTATCTTGAAGCCTCTATACCCTGAAGTTGACGACATTTATATTAAACTAAAATATCAAACATTATTAAGAGATTCAGGTATCCTAATGCATGATCGAATTGCAGTAAGGATTATGATACCTGTCCTGTATGTATTACGGTGATCTGTGATTTTTTCCTCTGATTATGCTCCTGTATTTATTTGTCTTATTCATTCCTGATACATCTCTCTACGTTTATATTATTTAATCATGACATTAAGCTCACTCTAATTCTGTCTTTGTCAGATATAATTTTTCCATAAACTGATTAAACTGCTCATAAGGTTTCTTAATTTATTTGTCTCACCATTTATTAAAATATATCGCGAAATGTATGTATGTATATATATATATATATATATATAATATATATATATTATATATATATATATAGGTGTGTGTGTATTTATATGTATATATATGTATGTATCTGTTAACATATCAACTGATTCAATATTGGAATTACATAAATAAAATTGGAAAATTTAATACTAATTCACATACACAAAATCATTTTCCCTGCACTCAGTTCATGGCTGTATGTATGTATGTATGTATGTATGTATGTATGTATACGATGTTTATACACTTTAGTAAATAGTGAACGTGCCGTGACGTCCCCCACCGGTCTTTAGTGTAAACGTATAGCTGCTGTTCGTGTCTTTGACCGTGATCCTCGGAACGTGACTAATTCTCTCGTGAAATGAGTTATACGTTGGATGAGCTTTCGGATACATGCTGATGGAGATGGTGGTCAAAAATTTTTCTGCTTTTGAATTTGATTTTAATTAAAAAAAAATTATTTTCGGCTTTAGCCTCTGTGCGCTCGTGTTGCCCAGCGCATGTCTTCATTACCTGCAAGGTAAACATATTCAGCGTGTCATTTGTATTATACGAGGATTATGAATCTAAGAGAATTGTTATTTGAAATTTATTATTCTGGATTCATATTTCAGAACTGTGAATCTAAGAGAACTTTCATTTCAAATTTATCATTCTGTTTTTAGATTTCAGAATTATGAATCTAAGATAATTGTTATTTAAAATTTATTATTCTGGATTCAGATTTCAGAATTATGAATCTAAGAAAACTGCTTTTTAAAATTTATCATTCTGTTTTCAGATTTCAGAATTATGAATATAAGATAATTGTAATGGAAAGAGAAGTATGAATCAGAGAGAGTTTTTATTGAAAATATATTATTCCGGATTCAGACTACAGAATTATTAATCTAAAAGAATCGTTATTTACATTTATGATATTATAGATTTAGACTCTAGAATTATTAATCTAAAAGAACTGTTATTGAAAAATTATTGTCCTGGAATCAAATTTTAGAATTATGATTCTAAGAGAACTGTCATGGGAAATTCATTATTCTGGATTCAGATTTCAGATTTATGAATCTAAGAGAATTGTTATTGTAAATTCTTTTTTTTTATACAGATTTCAGATTTATGAATCTAAGAGAATTGTTATTGTAAATTCATTGTTTTGGATACAGATTTCAGATTTATGAATCTAAAAGAATTGTTATGTAAATTCATTGTTTTGGATTCAGATTTCAGATTTATGAATCTAAGAAAATTGTTATAGAAAATTCATTGTTTTGAATTCAACTTTCAGAATTATGAATCTAAGAGAAATTTCACTGTCGATTTATTATTCTGGATTCAGATTTTGTAATCAAGAATATAAGAGAATTGTTACTGAAAATTAATTTTTTTGGATTTAGATTTCAGAATTATGAATCTAAGAGAATTGTCATCGAAAATTTATAGTTTTGAAGTCAGACTTGACCCAGATATATTATTGTTCCTGGAAGTACAATCTTTAAAAGAAAAAAAATAAAACTTCGTTTTGGTGGACTATAATACTGAAGAGACAACACAAAGCATGTTGGCAGGGAGTAACCTTCACGGAGACCTTTTTTCTTTTTTTTTTTCTTTCTTACCTATTGCTTCTATGGCCAGAAATTCCCATTCAGACAGGATCCCATTCATTGCGATTGGCGTATTACCTCGAGGAGACTATTTTCCAGTTTATTGTCACGTAATGGCTTTGCGATCTCCGGTCAGCCATGCTTCGTTTGCCCTATCATATTTCTCATTTTTCTTATTTGGTTATTACCCTTTTCTGGTTTACTTGTGCTGAGATCCACAGAAATTTAGGCGTCGTCTGAGAAAAAAATTCTCAGTTTAAAAACAGTCTATGCAAAAATGTATTTGGTTAGTATAGGCACACAGATGTGTGAAAAAAACACGAAAATGCAATGTATGACTTCTTGTGCTTTTAATAATTCATTTACATTTTTATCTATTCATGTATTGGGTAATTTATTTTTTTTCTAATAACAGATCTCATATTTCTGTATTTCCTATTATCTTCTGTAATATCTTTCAAATGAAGACCATGTTCTTTGGAAAGTAGATTTTCAAGTCAGTGGGCCCTGTAGACTTGTTCTAAATGAATAGGGTTCATCTTAATAATAATAATAATAATAATAATAATAATAATAATAATAATAATAATAATAATAATAATAATAATAATAATAATAATAATAATAATAAGGTAAAATATTAGGTAAATGCAGCGATAGAATACATCTCAGCTTCTAGATTTTTGTATGTTAAGAACAGGGCATTGCAGTTCTGCAAATGATTAGCTTCATGACCTCCGTCATATCAGTTGTAAGGCACGGCCATTTTTACGTCAAGGAATCTCGTTCTCGAAAGGTGTATGAAAGAAAGTGTCTTTTGTTTATGTAACGAAATAAAGTGGATTCAAATCAATTACGATTGACTTTGTCGAAAGAGAATCACTTTTGCAGACTACGGGACGTTGATCAGTTTATCCTGGAAG
>NC_087212.1:38211454-38283954 GCF_015104395.2 Macrobrachium nipponense
ATGGCAAAAAGCAGTCTAGTCTTCAATCATATAATATTATATGATTTGTGATTGATTTACAGTTATGTTTCGTCAGTGGAGTTTCGTTAGTATGTTTTATATATGCTTTTTTTTCGTTGCCGAAAGCACAAAGATACATGGTTGCTTTCTTGCCCAAATAGAAAATCCTGTTAAGGTATAATGTCATCGAAAGACGAGTTTACCTTTTTTTTTTTTAACCAGCCTTGGAAAGGACATAGATCTATGACATAAGCTGTTTTGGGTCGTAGTAGCACGCGTCCACCTACGTAACTAATTTTTTTTATACATAGGCTTCTTCCCCTTTTTTAATGATTTAGCGGTTGGGTCGTATTTTCTACTATTTACTTATATGAGAGCCTTGTGGTTAATCATTATTTATTAGAAAAGTTTGCCTTCGAAACAAAATTTCCTAAATTATTTTAATTTCATACATTTTTTCCTAGAGACTGTGTCGTATTTCTGCATTTTACATGTATTGTGACCTCGTAACTAATCATTCTTTTTAAGCAAAGTGGCAAATCTTGTGTATGTCTGACCAGAAATACTACCAGTTTGTAATTCTAATATTTTGAGGTCGGAATGTAATGCGATTTAATCTTTAGGAGAAGTATCAGAAGACTTATATGAGAGAGAGAGAGAGAGAGAGAGAGAGAGAGAGAGATGGCCCTTGTGAAGGATAGTCTTACACCACTGGAACTGAAGATCCATCCCTGTGTAAGGGTGGTCGTTGTGGTAGTGCCCTCCTCGTGGTCCTCGTGGGCATGCCATGCCATTCCAGCGATGTGCCAAGTCATGCCAGGGCCTTTCTTCCTCCCATTCTGCTTTATCTAAACAGCTTGTCTGAGGTCCCTTTGAGCCCTTCAGAACGAGCTCCGAAGAATGGACTAACGCGCCTAATAATCGCCGAAGAAGCACACCTTTTTTTTTTTTTCCTCACCGCCATTCACGAAAATCTCTCTGGTGGCTGGTTTCCTGAACTGCGCACGCGCAACGGTTTGTTTTTTAATGACAGGGTTTTGTCGTTGGTCTGTATTTGAGGGGGATTTAAGAAAAAAGTATATGGTTACTCGTTTATTTTTTAGTTCAATGATTTTTTAATCCTCTAGTGTTACACACTTCTTGAACTATTTTACTATTCCATATTTCCATTGTAACTTTTTGTCTTTGTAACAATAAATGGTTATTATTACTAATAATGAGTGACTGAATAATCACTGGTAGTATTATTCATTTAAAGTTCATTATTTACACTGCTCTGCATATAAAGTTAAGTTACCAAATCTTAAACTTAGGTCATACTAGTTACCACATTGATAAGGACAACTCTTATTATATTATTATTATTATTATTATTATTGCTTAATTTTCTTCGAACTTTCAAAGTAGCAAAGTTACTAATCTGTTGCGCATTCCTTTATGATATGTGCGTGTTTGCTTCAATCAGTGTCTTGCTAGACTCGTTGAAGAATTGATCTCAACATCTTGATATAGGTTTTTTGTATATATGGATATATCATATTTGCTTTTTTGTTGTTTTTCGTTATTATTAAATTCAGCTAGCTTTATGTCAGCACGCGCTCTTGCCCGTAGAGATATTTCGAAAACTTGATTGCAGTTAGACATACATTAACTTGACAACCTTAAGTACCGGATAGCAACATTCTTCATCATATTATCAGCTTTTGAGTTGTCAGTATCAGTGGCCTATTGTTGGTGTAATGTTGGTGAAGCTCTGGTAATCTTCGAACCGCTTGGTGCTTTCTCCAATAAAATGTTTTGATAACTTTGCTGATTTAGTCTTAACATGACACATCGTTGTTGGCTTAGGAAATTATATATGATATACATATATGATATAAACTAAATAAATAAATAAATAAAATAAAATAATAAATAAGTAAATACTCCCTCCTCTCATCATTGTCTACTAGCCTTCAAATGGAACAGAAGCAGTTAAATAGCAATAGTTTAGCAGTCAAACGAGTATGTAATAAGTCTCCAACATAATCGATTCTGTTGGTCTGCTGATTTTGCACAAGTCTCTCGTGCCAAAATTCCCTGAGCTTAAGTGAGATTGCACTTAAGAGATTCAGATTTTTCTGTGTATACTCAGTGGTACTTTAGATTCCAAGATTTCACTATTGCAACACTTAAGAAGGTATTTATCGTCCTACCATAAACGGAAAAAGGCTTCGCGAATCAACGAGTTTCGCAACTTTATATGGTTGCAGGTCCGCAATAATATAGCATATGAGTTTATGGTCTTTAACGGATATTAAAAGCGATGGAAGACCATAAACTCACATGCTATATTATTGTGGACCTGCAACCATTGTCATCATTTTCGTCACGGAAAACTGTGCCCACAAATAGTAATAGTATTAGTAGTAGTAGTAGTACAATTATAATGATACCAAAGGCTTTATACAATCTCCTGCTTTCCTCTTTCACATAGGTTTCCAAGTAACAGACGCACGCGTGTCGCATATGCATTCTCCCTGCGCTGAGCGTAGGAGTATGGCTAATTTCATAAGAGATATACAGTGTAACTCTTGGTTGGATATCCATGTCCACAGTACCTAGCAGAGGCTCCGAGATGGAAGAAACGTGGCCACTGCGTGACTGGATTCCTTGGGCTCATTTTACAACTTCTGTATTGACTTAACGATTTGCACAACCGGTAAAGGTTGTACCTAATGCCTTCTCCCAATACCAATACTCTCTCTCTCTCTCTCTCTCTCTCTCTCTCTCTCCTTTACAAAGTCCATAAGCCTTCCTCTGAAACAAATAGCTACAAAGTCTACACCTCTCTCTCTCTCTCTCTCTCTCTCTCTCTCTCTCTCTCTCTCTCTCACACACAAATAAGCGTATTGCCCCAAAAGACAATTTTTTTCTCTCTTCCGAAACATTGATTTTAATCACTAATCGTAAAATGGGCGTGATCTTTGGGAAAATATTTTCAAATATTCATTTCTATGAATTTTACTTAATTAATTTAGTTAGTAGCTATACCATTACAGCATGCCCATAAGCATCATAGTGGTATGCCACTATGGAAACTCTTTCTCATGTACTGGAAATTAATTACCCTTTTTATGTTAATCTATTTTGTTTAAATATTACACTAATTGTTAAAGTTATTGGGTTTTTGAAAAGGATACCACATAAGGCAGTGATCTCTTGGAACTACAGAGCTACAGAGCAAATCCTTGTAACTTCACTTAAGAGATCTGATAAGATTATATACTATATATATTATATATATATATATATATATATATATATATATATATATATATATATATATAATTTATCTATATATATATAATTTTATATATATACAAATATATATATATATATATATATATATATATATATATATATATATATATATATATTTCAAGAGAGTACGTCCAAGCTAGAAGTCCATAGCTCAATGTGTTTAGAGTACGCACGGTGCTTCTGATGAACCTTCTGTATAGGCACTGTAACGTATGATACAAATCGCGAAGGTCTACTGCGCATGCGTCCACCCTCCAATAAGCAGTTAAAGTGTAAATTTTGCTGTGACGTTTATCCCTTATATATATATATATATATATATATATATATATATATATATATATATATATATATATATATCATATATATATTTAATATATTTTACATATATATTTACATATACATATTAAATAATATAGTGTATATACACATATATGTTTGTGTGTTTAAGTATAGCGCTGTGTAGTATATTGTTTTATCTATATATAATATTTTTATGTATTTTGATATTTGGTAAATTTTAATAGCGTCCCGTTCAAGCGCATAGCGGCAAATTGAAGTTTTAAATGCCCGGCACTTAGCTGTAGATGCACGTCGTAAAATCTTTATAACTGTGAAAGCAATACTTGTAAAGACTTAGATTATCATTTTCATGCGGGTTAATTGAAGTTTAACCTTTGCATGACAAAAATTACATTCTCGATACGACACCATGAAACCTTACCTGACTCTTGATCACATTAATTACATTTTCTGGTGAGAGAGAGAGAGAGAGAGAGAGAGAGAGAGAGAGAGAGAGAGAGAGAGAGAGAGATAGCGTGCGTGCGTGCGTGTGTCGCAAACGACGGTGACAGTGCCACAGAAATTCGAAGGAGAAAATATCATTTATGCTGGAAGGATAATTATTAGAATTATCGATAAATTATATGAATACTGGATGGCACTATTATAAAGGTGTGGATACCTTGTATTCTAGTAATTTAATTAAATTTTTATCTGTTTAGTTATTGATTTGTTAATTTATTTTTATTCTGTAATAATTGGTCTCTTCTTTCTGCATTTTCTGTTACCTTCTGTTCCTTCTTTCAAATGAACACTATAAAAGATCTTTAGAAGCTTTGAATTTTTAGGCAGTGGCTCCTATGGGCTCGTTCGATGAGAATAATAATGATAATAGTAATAATTTATTATTATTATTAAGTATGGAAACCCTAATTGGGAATTTAGGTTATTTCTAGTAGTCATCGAATGGTAGGCATTAATTATTATTATTATTATTATTATTATTATTATTATTATTATTATTATTATTATAGACATACTTGTCATAAATCAGATAATGATTCATATGTTTGTTCCTAGTGATGGTAAAGCTTTGCTTAGGATAAGAAACTTAAAATAGCTTGGTTGAGAAGTGCTCGAATTCCATATTCCTTCAAAATGACTGCCAATTTCAGACGTTCTAACTTTTAAGCTGGATGCATGCGCATATACGTGCCAGTCTCTATATGAACTTATATTAGATATTTTTTCACTGCGTTTCTTATTGAGTTGTTAATATCTTGGAAGACTTTTTGTACATCGTCTAGTCGGGAATTTTGAGATTAAACGTGAGAAAATCATCTTATGGGTTATGAATACATGCACACACACTCACACATTCACACACAGACACACACACACACACACACACACACATATATATATATATATATATATATACTACTATATTCTTATGTATATATATATATATATATACATATATATATATATATACTACATATATTCTTATGTATATATATATATATATATATATATATATATATATATATATATATATATATATATATATGTATGTATGTATGCATATTGCTTCCGTGGTTGTACCCGGACGTGGTAAACTATTTAGGCACATTTCCTAAAAATATAATGAGTTGGGGCTTTGCTAAAAGTAACAACAAATTACACATAATTTAATTATTTAAGTGTGGTGGCTAGCAGTAACGAGAAGAAAAATATTAATGAGTTGGATGGTTAACGCTTACTTGAGGAGCCCTTTTAAGGAAATAGACAAGCATTTTATATATATATATATATATATATATATATATATGTATATATATATATATAATATATATATATATATATAATATATATATATATATATGTATTATATATATATATATATATATATATATATATTATAATATATATATATATATATTATATATATATATGACCACTCGGGGTTAGCTGTTTCGTCTATTGACCTGCCGGATCTCTTTCTCCGGTGACCCTTCCCAAGCCTGTTACGTCATTGACCACATACCTAACCTGATTCGTTTGTTTGTTTCTTCAGCGACCCAGCATCACTTGCCCTGTTTGTCAATGTCACTCCCTTACCCTGCTTTGTCAGTAATCCTTCTCTTAACCTGTTTCATCACTGATCCTCTCCTGGGCATATTTTGTCAGCGACTCGTTTTGCAAATGACACCAACCTCACCTACTCACAACCTCTTTCTGCTGCCAGGTGGCCTCGCTTCACCAATTTTACAGGTATTACTTTAGTCATTGTTCTGTTAAGCTCACAAGAGGGACTCCCTCTTGTCTCCAGCTGGCTTGATGTCACCTACTAGGCGACTATTTCTCTCATTTATTCTACGGAACTCAGCAATTTCAAGACTAATTCAGTGGTGGTACCTTTCTGAAACTCGTTATTAAATTTTGATTTCATCTATTAATTCCTGTCGCACACCTTCCCTCCCCGCCCTCCTGCAAATATCTTCATTGTTCCCCTAAGGTCTGCACTAGGTAATGGTATCAATATTTCGTATCACCGTCCTCTGGTGACGTTATTTGAGACACAACAATCACATTCTATTCGAGATTTCGCATCATAAGTCCCAAATCAGTACGGAAATATATTGCCTGAGATGCGTGAGGAAAATACGCATTCAAGATTTTATATATATGCCCTATATATGGTATATATATATATATATATATATATATATAATATATATATATATATATGTATGTATATATGATATATATATATACATTTGTGTGTGCATATATATATCTATATATATCTATACTCGATTATCTATCTATTTTTCCAACCCCCCACAAATATATATCTATTATTATATTATATATATATAATAAGTATATAACAATCTTGTATGCGTATTTTCCTCGTGCGTCATTAGGCAGAATCTTTCTGGTTAACTGATTATATAATATATACATATATATATAGTATATATTCATATATATATATATATATATATATATATATATATATATGTATATATATATATATATATATATATATATATATATATATATCTTGTATGTGTATTTTCTTCATGCATCTTAGGCACGATTTTTGTACTGATATATAATATCTATATATAATATATATATATATATACATATACATCTATATCCATATATATAAATATATATTATATATATATATATATAGATATATATATATATATAATCTTTGTAATGTGGTATTTCTTCATATGCACTTATGCAAGATATTTCATTACTGATTTGGGACTTATGATGCGAAATTTCGAAAAGAATGTGATTCTTGTGTCTCAAATAACGTCACTAGTGGACTGTGATACGAAATATTGATACCATTACCTAGTGCAGACCTTAGGGAAACAATGAAGATATTTGCAGGAGGGCGGGGAGGGAAGGTGTGCGACAGGAATTAATAGATGAAATCAAAATTTATTAACGAATTTTAGAAAGATATCATCACTCACTGAATTAGTTTTGAAATTGCTGAGCTCCGTTGAATAAATGAGAGAAATAGTCGCCTAGTAGGTGACATCAAGCCAGCTGGAGACAAGAGGGAGTCCCTCTTGTGAGCTTAACAGAACAGTGGCTAAAGTAATACCTGTAAAATAGGTAAATCGAGGCCACCTGGCAGCAGAAAGAGGTAGGGAGTAGGTGAGGTTGGTGTCATTTGCAAAACGGGTCGCTGACAAAATATGCCCAGGAGAGGATCAGTGATGAAACAGGTTAAGAGAAGGATTACTGACAAAGCAGGGTAAGGGAGTGACATTGACAAACAGGGCAAGTGATGCTGGGTCGCTGAAGAAACAAACAAACGAATCAGGTTAGGTATGTGGTCAATGACGTAACAGGCTTGGGGAAGGGTCACCGGAGAAAGAAATCCGGCAGGTCAACAGACGAAACAGCTAACCCCGAGTGGTCATGGACAAAACATATCAAGGGAGAGGGCAATGGAGGAGCGGTTCATAATGGGGGTCACAGATAAAACTGGTCCGTTGAGGGGTCACTGATGAAAGGGTTCTGTGGGAAGGTATCTATTGAAACGGACGGGTCACTGTCTTCAAACAGGTCAAGGGAAGAGTCACTGACCCAGCGAAGGGAAGCAGGAAGACCACCCCAAATATGAAGCCAGCAGCCTACCCTGGACAAGGATGGATAATGGCAACATTGTGTTTGGACCAAAGTTGGTTATCTGTGATGTATCACAAAATATATGTTTTTTTTTTTATATTTTAGTAATTAGGACTAGAAAGCTAACTAATATGGACGTTATATAAAAAATACATCTTGTTCGGACAACGATTATTATTTTTCTTTATCAGCGGAACAGGGGTTTCACGCAACAGGTTCCACTGGGACAGGAAATGTGTCATGTGATCTTTATCAGGCCACTAAGACTAAAGGTTAAAACATTGAAATGGACATCGATCTTAATGACGAGAAAAAAAAAAGTCTGCCTACCTCTCATACTGTAGAAACTTTTCAGCTGTGAATATGCGAGTGATAAACACTGAAATCAAAATAGCAATAAGGGTGTTTCTGTATCGGCGAAAATAGCAATAAGGGGATTTCAGTATATTTACTTTGCAGACAAGGAGCGAAATAAGTGGCTTTTATTAAAGACTGCGTTTGGGTTTACAATACGCTCGCACGTTATATGAACCAGAATGTCAATTGAATAGAAGAATAAAATCGTCTTTATTTTTAGTTTTTGAAATGAGATCATTCTCACCCGAATAAAGCGTCATAACAATCTGTTGCTGCAACAGGACCCACGAATGCGTTATTCGTCATTGAACTGGCTGCAATAAAAGCATAGATTAAAAGCGCCGAGACAAATTCATTAACCGACCGTAAACGTTTGTTCCTCTGGGCAACAAGAAAACCGACAAGTATACGATGCCGTAATAACTCATTTACATCTTCTGATGAAACATCAGTAGCATCAAGTCCAAACATCGGAAATCTAATGTGATCTCGGCCGCAAAAAAGAGGCTGTAATAGGCAACCAATCAAAGTGACATCGGACAGCACTTTGCCATTTGTTGGGAGAAGCCGAGTACAAACTGAATTCCATTCAAATTATTAGCAATCCTTCGCACTTAGCATAATAATGGGGGCCTTCGTACGTAGATCAGTGGTCAGATATCGGAGGATTCTTTTTTTTTTTTTTTTTTTTTTTGTGCCTGAAGATAGGGAGAGCTGTATCCAAGCTTGTTTTTGTGGGATGTTGCTAAGTTATCCGGCTTCGAGTGCTCTCGTGCATGAGATTTGCGTTCATTTTCATGATGAGATGCTGGTGCTTTATTGCAATTATACATTTTTTTAAATAAATAACTCAGCAATTTTCCAACGATAAAATAATACTTTTGGATATTGAACATTGTTTAGAAACTTTAAAATTACTTCTTCTTTGCATAAAAATCCGTTTTTCTTACTCATCCGTACCACTTCACTTGACTCTTCTTTGTTCTCATCCATACCACTGCATTTCCCTTCTTTTCGTTCTCATCCACGCCTCTGTATATCGCTTTCATCCGTACCGCTTAAGACTTCTTTTCATTCACTTCATTCATCTGTACTACTTCATTTCTTCGTTTCATTTTAAGTCATACGACTTCGTTGCGTTGCATTTTTGTTCATTCTCATCTTCACTGCGTTATTTCACTTCTTTCGTTCTCCTTCGAACCACGTCATTTTACATTTGTACTGCTTCATTTAACTTCTCACTCTATTTCTTGCTGCCTCATGTCAATCCTTTAGATTCTCATCCATCAGCACTTCATCTTGCTTCTTTTCATCCTCATGCATGTGCTTCATTTCACTTCTTTTCTTTCTCATATCACCTCATTTCACTTCTTTGTTTACACAGTATCAACATATTTCACTTCTTTCCGTTTATATTTGTACCACTTCTCACTTTGTTCATACATCGCGTTATTTCACTTCTTTCTGTTTTCATTCGTGCCATTTCCTTTGACTTATTTTTCTCTTTCATCCACATGGACACTTCACTTATTTTCGTTCTTATCTGCATGCATATTCCGCTATTTTCGTTCCCATCCATATCCATATTTCACTACTTTTTGTTCTCATTCATATGCTAATTTCACTTCTTTTCGTTCTCATCCCCATGCACATTTCACTTCTATTTGTCCCCATCCTTATCACAATTCCCTACTTTTCGTTCTCATCTATATGCTCATTTCACTTTTCTTCGATTCATCATTCCACATCTCGTTTCTCTCCGTTCTCATCCTTGTGCACTTCTTTTCGTTCTCATCCAGGCCATGACGACATGCGCCATGCTGCGTCACCTGTTATGTGCTGCAACGAACGTAACAAATGACAGGTACATTACCCTGCACAGCAGTGTTGTCATGTCATGCTTCATCATAATTTGTACCCCATTGTGATCATTGCCTTAGTTTTGCGTACTGGGTGCTTACGTGCTCCATTCCTGCAGTCTTTTGGTTTGTTTACATACGGCATTGTCCGAGAAGTAAGGTTTCTTACGTGCACTATTGTCCAAGAAGTCGGGTTTTTTTTTTTCTTGCAGTATTATCAAAGAAATGGGGTTTCTTACGTGCAGTAATGTCCTATAAATGTTTTGCGTGAATTATTGTCTAAGAAATTGTAGTTTTACGTACACTATTGTCCAAGCGAAGTTTTTACGTGCAGTATTGGCCAAATAGTTTTTTTTTTAGTATTGTCCAAGAAGTGTTTTTTATGCGCAGTTTGTTAAAAATTATTGGGGATTTTAAGTGCAGTATTGTTAAAAGAAATTGTTATTTTACGTGCAGTATTGTGTAAGAAGAAGTAAGGTTTTTACATGCAGTATTATCCCAGTAGTTGGGTGTTTTATGTGCTGTAGTGTTCAAGAAGTAGGGTGTTTCACGTGCAGTATTATCCAAAAAGTAGGGTGTTTCACGCGCAGTAATTTCCAAAAAGTAGGGGGTTTCACGTGTAGTATTGTCCAAGAAGTAGGGTGTTTCACGTGCAACGTTGCCTTATCGTCAAGCACTGGGTACATGTACAGTACTCTGCTTTGGAGTAAGTACATACAGTATTCATTATCTATCCGTCTGGCTGAATACTTGCTACATTCCTTCATTGTACTAAAAAGAGGCGTTCACTTGTTACAGCATTCTGTTTCTGGGATTAAAAAAGCAACCCTGTCCCATAGATCCAGGGTCACAAGAGTCCAACGTTCTCTTCTTCTCTCTCTCTCCTTCTTCTCTCTCTCTCTCTCTCTCTCTCTCTCTCGCTTCTTCTCTCGTTCCTCATCCTCTCATCTCTCTCTCTCTCGTCTCACTCCTCGGTCCGGGTGGATCTGTGGGGTTTAATGGACGTCTCAATTACGTCTACTATCGGACTGATTTAAATTCTATCTCTCTCTCTCTCTCTCTCTCTCTCTCTCTCTCTCTCTCTCATTGGTATTATAGGAATCTTTCTAATATTAGCTTGGCCTATTTACCTGTTAAAAGTTCCTCGCTGGACAAGTGGTTTTCGCCCTCGGCTGCCAATCCGGTGATCAGAAGTTCGAATCCCGGTTCGGCCAACGCGGAACAAGAGGAATTTATTTCTGGTGATAGAAACTCATTTCTCGAATAGGTGTGGTTCGGATCCCACAATAAGCTGTAGGTCCCGTTGCTAGGTGACCAATTGGTTCCTAGCCACGTAAACATATCTAATCCTTCGGGCCAGCCCTAGGAGAGCTGTTAATCAGCTCAGTGGTCTAGCAAAACTAAGATATACTTAACTTGCCTGTTAAAGCATTTTTGTATACTTATATATATATATATATATATATATATATATATATATATATGTATGTATATTATATATATATATATATATATATATATATTATATATATATATATATATAATCGTGCCGGGAACATGCAATGATCACAGCTAAACAAAACGATAAATTATTTTTTCTGCTAAAGAAATATCATCGCTCTCTCGTATACAAAAATGCTTTAACAGGTAAGTTAAGTATATCTTAGTTTTACCAGACCACTGAGCTGATTAACAGCTCTCCTAGGGCTGGCCCGAAGGATTAGATATGTTTACGTGGCTAGGAACCAATTGGTCACCTAGCAAAGGGACCTACACATTCATACATACGTACAATTCCTTTTCCTTAGGAGGGCTAAGGCCAGGAGGATGCAGCTTATCAGTTTTGCATCATGCCCCTTTTCATATATATATATATATATATATATATATATATATAGATATATATATATATAATATATATATATATATATATATATATATATATCTATATATATATCTATATATATATATATATATAGATATATATATAGATATATTATAGATATATATATAGATATATATATATTGATATATATATATAGATATATATATATATATATATATATATATATATATATATCGAACTCACATCGGGATCGAGACCAGTTCTAATGATTGGGAGTCAGTTGGTACTCCACTTGTCTTTCATTTAAGAGAAATTTATTTCTGAGACAAACTTGCTTATGTGTTGATTAGTTCCATTATATTCACGCTGAAGGTGTAATTCAAATGAAATGCTACCAGTTGGGTTACTGGTGGGTCGGGAAGTTGGGTAAAACTCGCTAGTATGTTAGGCGGCAGCCTGCCCAGGAAAAACCTTTGGCACAGGAGTACTTAGATTCCGACATTCTTTATGACCTTTGTGGGTCAGTGGTAGCGCCCTGGCCTTTCATTTGAGAGACCTGGATTCGATCTCGATTAAGTCAGGAATTTATTTCTGTTGAACATGGGTTACGCGCACTACTCCTATATAATACATATATGACATAGGCGGGAATTGGAAAGAGTAAATGAACGCGTATTAATTGGTTGCTGTAAGTCTCCCCTTTTTTCAGCTCAATACTTATGAATAGTCATGCAAATGCCAAATAGATCTCATGACCTCCTGACTTACATTCAATTAATTCGACCGATTCTTTTTTTTTATCATGAGTTATTCTAAAGTTCAGTGCTTGCACAATATGTTGTTTTGAGTGCCTGATCTCGTCGCCTGGTAGAATTTTTTTTTTTTTTTTTTTTAGTATTTTCCACTTTTCTTGCCTTCTATCCGACGAGAGAAAAAGGAAATATTGACTGATAATAAAGGCTCTTTCACATAGGCTGTTGACGAAACAAGGTTCATAATGTTCGTTGTTTTGCTTTCTACTCAGCATGCAACCGATAAACCACATTCACTTCGTTTGTCTTGGGATTTAGATGCGTTATTATTATTATTATTATTATTATTTTATTATTATTATTATTATTATTATTATTATTATTATTATTATTATTCTAGATCTTATTTTTCATACTCACCAAACACACACATACACACACACTCACTCCCATTATTTACAATTCACATTGCATTTTAATAATCTATTTATACTTTTTCCTCTTATTTGTTAATTTATTAAATTATAATTTTTTTTTCTAATACCTGATCTCTTCTTTCCGTGTTTCCTGTTATATTCTGTTACTTCTTTCAAATGATTACCACATTCTTTGAATTCCTAAATTTCAGGTCAATGGCCCTTGTACTTTTGTTCTATATTCTATATATAGATTAGGATTTATCTTCTGAATAATAATAATAATAATAATAATAAAATAATAATAATAATAATTAATAATAATAATAATTAATAAAAGTAGTATTGATGACAATAAGGACAAGCGTTATATACACATTAATAATAATAATGGGCACACTTTGTTCTTCAAACATTCATTTATAAACCAGATCTTATTTTTCATTGCTTTGGCTTTGTAAAGTTGTGCTTTGTTACGACCCCTTTGGCCGTAATACAGGTTCTTTATATTTCAATAATCACAGGGATCGTAGGCAGTAAGAAAGTACATAGGGTATGAGGAATGTGGACACAAAACACCAGAACAAAATTAACAATATTTAATTACAAAATACACTTAACACTAAATAAGCCTTGTGAGGAACTTAACATTAAAATACACAAATACAAGGAGCAAATAACAGCTCACAAGGACTCCTAATACTGAAAGCTAACCCTAACAAAGTAAAGGAAAGGACATAACATGCCAAAGGCTCAAATAATACTACGGGCCCAATAATGAAAAAAACCACTAACCTATAATTATAAGATTGAAGGAAGACTAGAGAAAATAAAGACAGGAAAACCTTAAATCTCCTACCTAACAGTGTTGGTACTAAACTTAAAACTAAATTACAAGGCTGATTTAAGAAAATAAACAATCAATAAATTACGTTAATTTGACACCTTCCTCCCCCTCAAAAAAAAAAATTATTCAAATAGAATACATTTTTTTAGTACCACAATCATATTACATACTAGAAGATAACCATATAGACAACTTAATCTAAAACATCCTGCAAGGAAAAAAAAAAAAAAAAATAGAACTTAATCTAAAATATCCTGCAAGGGAAAAACAATAAGGTGAAGCAAAACTCGGAACATAATGAAACAGACTTAAGACAAAGCCCGAATCCCATACATCATTTTAAAACAATGATTAAAATTGACTACCTTAAATATAATTTTCAATACAAACCCCGAAGGAGAAATGAGAAGGGCGAGGTGAGAAGATAACCAGCCAACTTACATCCTAGAAAGGGCATCAGGAATACAGTTATCACACCCTTAAACATGCTTAATACTTAAAGGAAACTCCTGCAGCTGAAGAGCCCAACGCAGAATCCTCTGGTTAGAACCTTTCATTCTTTCGATGAACACCAAAGGGTTATGGTCCGTCCAAATTTCTACGGGAAAGGAAAAATTAGTAACATATGGTTTGAAATGAACCAAGGTACGAATTAAAGCTAGTGCCTCCTTCTCGATGGTAGAATACCTTCTCTCAGCATCCAGCAACTTACGACTAAAGTAGGATACTGGACGCACTTCACCATCTTCATGTCTTTGAAAAAGTACTCCACCTATACCCACATCACTGGCATCTACAGCCACAATAAACGGTTTCTGAAAGTCAGGAGACATTAGAATGGGGTTAGACATCAAGACAGTTTTCAGTTTTAAAAAAGATTCCTCACATTGAGAAGACCATACAAACTTTTGTCCCTTCTGCAATAGTTGAGTAAGGGGCTGAGCAATGTCAGAGAAGTTCCGGATGAATCGCCTATAATAACCCAACATACCTAAAATTCTCCGGACCTCCCTAACATTGCGCGGCCTTTGCAAATTTAATAGAGCCTCGAGGTTAGCTTGTTTAGGAGTAACCCGACCCAAACCAACCAACCTCGTGACCTAGATAACACACCTTGGCTTTACCAAATTCACATTTTTACTCAAATTTACAACAAGACCAGCGGCTCTCAAGGCCTCAAATACCTTCTTTAACCTCACCAAATGAGTCCGCCAGTCATTGCTGTGAATAACCAAATCATCTATATAAATTTTCTGTAACCCTCCAGACCACATATAACTCGGTTCATCAACCGCTGGAAGGTACACTGCATTTTCATCCCAAAGGGCATTTACCTTACATTCGTAAAGCCCAAAGGGCGTAACAAAAGCGGAAATCTCACGAGCTCGATCCGATAGGGGAACCTGCAATACCCCTTTAAAAGATCCAATTTAGTTATAAACTTAGCAGGTCCTATCCGATCAAGACAGTCCTCGATACGAGGCAAAGGGAAAGAGTCATTCTTTGTATTAGCATTGACCTTGCGGTAGTCCACACACATGTGAAAACTGCCCGTCAGCTTTCTTAACAAGTACAATAGGTGAGCTCCAAGGACTTACCGAAGGTCTAATTAAATCATGCTCCAACATATACTTTATCTCCTTCTCGACAATATCACGTTTTTCTGGATTAGTCGATAAGGACTTTGTTTGACTGGGGAAGCACTGCCCACATCAAACACGTGGTTGGAGCAAGGTCGTTCTACCTGGAGAGGCCTGAAATAAGTCTGAAAAAGAAGATATTAATTTTATCATGTCATCCTTCTGAATACCCTCCAGATGCTCCAAACCCTTTCTAAAGTTTCCAAATTTTGCATATTAACTGTAAGAGCATCTGAAGATACCTGGCAAAACAAGTCGGCTGGTTCTTCTAACGTGGGTTCTAACACTAGAGACACTGGCTCATATACTATAGCTAGGGGGTCAAGTCTACCAACTGTGTAAGATTTCAATCTATTAATGTGGAATATCCGACACTTACGTTTGGTCCCAGGAGCTTCCACTTCATAATTGACATCAGACAATTTCCGAAGTACCTTCCAAGGCCCCTTATACCTAGGTTCCAGAAAATTGTCAGAGTCTGTACTCAAAACCAAAACAAGCTCACCAGGCTCAAACGAACGTGCCTTACTCTTCTTATCATAATTTTCCTTCATTGAGGCCTGAGACAACACCAAATTATCCTGGGCAAATTTCCAGGCAGCTGATAATCTACTTCTCAGGTCCTCAACGAACTCACCCAACATTCAATACTTTCTTATGACTAACCTCTAGCAACTCATGGAAAATTTCTAGAGGACCACGTACCTTATGTCCAAAAATCAACTCAAATGGAGCTACACCTGTGGAAGAAATTGGGATGATTACGTATAGCAAAGAGAGCAAAGGGAAGACCTTTATCCCAATCCTCGCCTTGCTCATAACAGTACTTTTTTAGAATAGACTTAAGGGTTTGGTGGAACCTTTCCACTACGCCCTGACTCTCTGGGTGGTAAGGTACACTGGTAATGTGCTGAATGGCCAGTTCAGCACATTTACCCTTAAATACCTTGCTCGTGAAATTAGTGCCACAATCAGTTTGAATTTTACGAGGCAAACCCATACCTGGAAAAAAATCTATTAGTTTTCTCAAACACTACTTTGGATGTAATTTTCCTCATAGGAAAAGCTTCAGGAAACCTAGACGCTCTGTCCATTATAGTCAAAAGATAAGTAAATCCAGATTTAGTTCGGGGCAAAGGCCCAACCACATCAACAACTAACTCGGCAAAAGGATCCCCAATTTGCAGGAATTGGATGCAAAGGGGCTTTAGGAATAGGTTATTAGGTTTACCCATCACTTGACATGTTTCACCAACTTCCTACAAATTTCTTCACCGAGGATTTCAATCCTGGCCACCAAAAATACTTTGCCAATCTACTATGGGTTTTGCAAACTCCAAAATGACCAGAAAAGGAATCCTCATGAGCTAAACTAAGGACATCATTCTGATATTTTGAAGGTACCACAATCTGTTTCTACCCGAGAGGTTTGTTCAAGCCGTGATCCACAGGACGACTAACTTTATACAACAACCTCTAATCACACAGAACCTTGGTTTAGTTAAATCATCCGTACCTCCTAATTCATAATTGAATTCAGCCTTCTGAGCTTCAATAAAGCTACACGGTCACAATCTGGATTAAATATTTTATTCATAAAACTACTACTACTACTACCTACAGACCCGGGTCTCTCTACCTCTACCTCTAACTACTAAAGTTTAAATTATCCTCATTCTGTAAGGCGGCAGCAGCCTTTGCAGAAGCTCGAGTGGTAATTGCCACAGGTTCTTGCAGTTACGGACACTATTGGGAATAATTCATAACCTCGGGCATCCAACATATCATTTCCCAAAATGCCGTCAAATACCAGGGATGGGGAGCTTTTCTACCACTGCCAATTCTGTCACCTTGTGATACCCTGGGAAGAAATGCCTCTACCTCCACCAAAGGTGCAGAAACCACTGTATCAGGGAACCCACCCAGGACCACATAATTTCCAGAATGCTCACCAAACATCCTTCAAAACCTTTGACAACGCCAATGATCGAGCAGGACCCAGTGTCCCTTAAGAAGTTCACTCTGATAACTTTACTATCAACCACCAAACTGCCGGGCCAAATATATTTGTCAAAAAGTCACAAAGGAGAGCTAGTAGGCGATTGGTTTATTCACCTCCACTACCACTAAACATAACCCTTCCTTCAGTTCCTGGGGAACACTCAACTTCAGCATTAGGGGTAGTAGGGGCATTAGCAATCAAAGATATGGGGACATTGTTGTTACCTCCCCATCCGTTCCGCTGGAGATACCTCCTCCGGGCAGGACACCGAGCTTGAAAGTGACCCTGCTCGTGGCACCACAACAAGTTCCCTAGCTCTACCAACATTACTGGAACTTTGATTACTCTGGGAAAACACCCTTGTGTGTTCCTTCCACTCGGGTTATTTCCCTGGCTAGCTTCAACCTTTGTTTTAAAGGGTTATTGGATCTCCAATTATTATTGTTTGCCTGGCAGGCTGGGATTTAACGACTGATGAGCCAAAACTACTACTACCTACACGGTGTGTTAACACAAACTCATCAGCTATCTGAGCAGCTTTACTTATGTTATATGCTTTTACCTCCTCTAGGTGAATTCTAAGTTCTTTACTACAAGTTTTCTTAAACTCCTCAAGTAGCATCAGCTCCCTCAAGGAGGAGAAGGAGACCACCTGGCGACTCTTTACCCAGTCGTCAAACTGCTCCTCCTTAAGACGGGCATACTCCACATACGACATAGTATCAGGCTTCATAGAATTCCTAAATTTCAGGCGATAAGCCTCAGGGACCAAGTCATACGCCTTGAGAATTAATGCCTTAACTTTATAGTAATCTCTGGCTACACTCTCTTCCAAAGCATTATATTGGCGAATGGCCTTACCTACTAACCTGCATTGAATTAATACAGTCCACATCTCAGTGGGCCAAGACAACCTAGTGGCCACCCGCTCAAAAGCCTTAAAGAACTCAGGCACGTTACCCTCATCAAACACAGGCACCGAACTTTAATGCCGCACTCATGTTAAACCTATCGGAAGAAGACCGGTGGGAGTACTGTTAAAGTAGGGTTAGCGCGTAACCTAGCCAAGTCTAAGTTAATTCTAGCCATTTCCAACTCATGGCGCCTCGCCCTCTCATTCTCCTCGAATTGTACCTTCAATAACTCTATTCGTTTACAAATTAGGCTAAGGTTCTCATTTTCAGGATTCGTCACAGGTTGCAATGCTCTGGCTCTACATCAACAAAAGGGATTATTAGAGACTCCAGTTTTTACAGTTAAATTACCTGGACCAGTATAAATAACACCAGTACGAGGGTGGTCCTCAAATAGTGATAGCCCAGGATTAACACTAACCTCATCAACAGAATTCTCATCATCAGAACTTCCACTAATCATATCCCTAGCCAAATCCTCACCCTCGGCTATACCACGAGCCACCATCGCCTTAACAGACAACAACAACTGAGCCTTAGTGTCCGTGGGTCTAAAAGAAATATTTAACCAACGAGCACAACTCCTCAAATGCTCTTTACTTAATATAGCAAGATATTTTAAACAGTCAACAGAGCCCAAAAATTCGGCTGGGTCAAAAACAAAATCCTCCATAATGAATGTCCTACGGGGGGAAAGTAAGGTAAGCAACAAAACCAAATTAAATATTGCAACCTATCCCAGAGTTGCTCCACAAACCCAAACTCTGTGCACACCTGCATACGATCCTGTCACGGTCGCCAAATTGTTATGACCCCTTTGGCCGTAATACAGGTTCTTTATATTTCAATAATCACAGGGATCGTAGGCAGTAAGAAAGTACACAGGGTATGAGGAATGTGGACACAAACACCAGAACAAAATTAACAATATTTAATTACAAAATACACTTAACACTAAATAAGCCTTGTGAGGAACCTTAACATTAAATACACAAAATACAAGGAGCAAATAACAGCTCACAAGGACTCCTAATACTGAAAGCTAACCCTAACAAAGTAAAGGAAAGGACATAACATGCCAAAGGCTCAAATAATACTACGGGCCCAATAATGAAAAAACACTAACCTATAATTATAGATTGAAGGAAGCTAGAGAAAATAAAGACAGGAAAACCTTAAATCTCCTACCTAACAGTGTTGGTACTAAACTTAAAACTAAATTACAAGGCTGATTTAAGAAAATAAACAATCAATAAATTACGTTAATTTGACATGCTTCATATCTTCAAGCTGTTCATTATGCAAGAAGATATGAAGCACAACTTTACAAAGCCAAAGCAATGAAAAATAAGATCTGGTTTATAAGTGAATGTTTGAAGAACAAAGTGTGTCCATTATTATTATTAATGTGTATATAACGCTTGTCCTTATTGTCATCAATACTACTTTTATTATTATTATTATTATTATTATTATTATTATTATTATTATTATTATTATTATTATTATTATTATTATTATTCAGAAGATAAATCCTAATCTATATATAGAATATAGAACAAAAGTACAAGGGCCATTGACCTGAAATTTAGGAATTCAAAGAATGTGGTAATCATTTGAAAGAAGTAACAGAATATAACAGGAAACACGGAATGAAGAGATCAGGTATTAGAAAAAAAAATGATAATTTAATAAATTAACAAATAAGAGGAAAAAGTATAAATAGATTATTAAAATGCAATGTGAATTGTGAATAATGGGAGTGAGTGTGTGTGTATGTGTGTGTTTGGCGAGTATAGTGAGCGGAGTCATTACACAAACCACCATATCCGTCTGTAACCACCATTTACCTGTGAAGAGGACCCGCTGTGTTCTCCACATCCTCGTGGTATCCCCATTCATTTGTCTCCTCCGAGTGATTCTTGAATTCTAATTCTTCGTTTAGTGTTGTCCTCTGCTTGTAATGTTTAGTGTCTGGCTGTGAAACCAACCCCCCACACTATTAGTACTTTCCGATGACTAAGGAAACTATTAGATGAGAAGGTTTTGATGGTACAGTTTATTTTGTTGAAGGTGTTGCAACAGCTCATTCTGAAACAACGTTAATAATGGCAAATGTGCTAACTTTTAGTGGCTTCTTTTTTTATTTATTCCTTTTTGTAGCGTTTCATTTTGTACTTGGGTGGGTTACGTTGGAGATGCCGACATTGCATCTCTATTACTTCCTTGTTTCGAATGCACTGCTTATTTACCGTGTAATAAAAACAGAATTGCAAATAGAGAAACTACAATAAACAGACTCGTGATTTTTTTCGGTATTTCTAAAACTAAATAAAAACAATTAATTGTCTTCGGGGTAGGGGAATGTGTGGGGACGGGGGAGTAATTTTCATAGCTTTATTATAATTTAGTTTACCCTAAAGATGACAGAACGGAGGTGCTCTTAAATATCAAACTCCGTGCTTCTATTGTTCGAGGGGTTGCACGTGAGATTCCAATTCCACCAAGATAATCAATAATTTTGTTGACAGAAAGCTGAGTAAATGATTTGTTGTAAAGCATTAAACACGTCAGTATGAGTGACTGTAAAATTTGCGGATTCTATATTCTTGTTCTCTCATAAGGCCTACAGATTTGTTTCTGTCTCTCTCTCTCTCTTATATTGTAGTATTTACTCACACATGCACTTCTGCATGAGTCCTGGAGCTACTTCAGCATCTATGTTTCTAGGTTCCTTTCCATTATTATTATTATTATTATTATTATTATTATTATTATTATTATTATTATTATTATTATTACTTTCCCACAAAATTGCTAGGTGTGTGTCACCTGCTTCTTGAGCACCTGACCGATCCTTACTAAAGTGTTCCATGGTATGGTTTAATCTATGGAGTTTACAATGTGATTCATTATATCCTTGGTCTTCAGGTCTGTATTATTAATAATAATATATAGTTTAGGTCTTTAGAATGGAAAATCATCGATAGGATAATTATAATTGATTCCTTTGGATGAAATGCTGAATATTAAACATATTCGGCTTGGATATGTAAATGAAAGCTATTTGTCTTTGATTCGGACAAATATTTCATAATGAAGTATTAGCAGTTTTGAAGGTAATTTATTATGTTTTTCTAACCTTGCAGATATTAAGAACTTTTAGACTTGAGAGCTGAGTTATCCTGATTTCATGTTTATATTCCCATTGGTTTTAATGACACTTGAGCAAACTTACTAATAGAATTGACTGGAAAATTAATGGGATATGCAAACTGTGTCCCCTGATTTTGAGGGAATTAAACCTTTAAACGTCGAAGATATTTTGCAGAATTGGACCTGCAAGTTCCCACTATTAGTTTTGCATCTTATTCAGCAAAGAAAATTTTTGTAAATATAGGATAATGGGCCGGATTTCTCATAAGAAATCTGTTTTGCACCTTAGTTGAAAATGAAAAATTTAATAAATAGATGAAAATAAATAGATTTCTCATAAGAATGTTTTGGCTTACCTGAGTAACGCTCAGTCTTAGTTTTGCTTATCGCTTAAAAGCCAAAAACTTTGTCAAATAAAAGTAGATTAAAAACTTCAGAAGCGCACCTACAAATCTTTCGCGTTAGTAGAACGCAATCCCGTCGTATTGAGAGGAATTAGTCGTGTGCATTTTCGGGGTCAACTTTTTTGGTTTTTTTTCAGCATCGTCTCCGCAAACTTTTTTCCCCTTTTTTTTTTACCCTCTTAACCTGTCATAATTGATTTAGCGTTACAGCGTGAAAGAATGTCTGCGCGATTCTCCAGTGGAGTGGGAGAGTTATGGAGCGAGCTTCGGGAATGTAATCTTTAGTGATTAGGATTTATGGAATGTTCGCTTCATTTTGTTTTGATGTTTGTTTTTTGTTTTGATGTTTGTTTTGACTCCAAAAAGATTCGTCGTAATATTCAAATGAAGAAGTAAAAAAAATGCTTGCATGCAATTAGTTAGGATGACAAGATTATATATGTACGTATGTATGTATATATATGTAGTATATATACATATATATGTGTGTGTTTAAATATAATATATACGTACACACACACACTCACACACACACACACACACACACACATATATATATATATATATATATATATATATATATATATATACGTATGTATATATATATGCATATAAGGAGTTTCATATTTGCGAAAAAAGTATGTGTAAAAATGCCAGCATGCAAGTTATTGAACGATACATCAAATTGTTTAGCTATTGCTGTATCTTGCCAATAATCACGAGGCAGTTTAATTAAATCATGGTAAAAATGATAATATTTGATTTAGTTGCGAGACGTTAAGATGATCATTCAGTTCAATATATATATGAATATTCTGTTGTATATTTATGCGTTATGTAATATCATAAGAATGGAGACATGCAATATAATGATTTATGGTATATATGTAACTTTTGTAAGGTTGATATAACTTTAAAGTATCTTCAAGATATATAGTGAGTTTTTATCAAGTTTTCTTGTAGTAAAGGGATCTTTGAAAGCAAGTAATTATTACATACATATGAGTCTTACTTATTTTTGCATATAAATGTACATGAATATATTAGTGTGCATATACATAATGTAAATACAGTAACACGCACATCAATCGCTGAGTTCCCGATGTAGCTACAAATGCCAGAGTCCATTTCCCACTTTTTTTCATGCATAAAGACCAGTTCATGTATTTATGTGAGTGCGTGTGTATGTTTGTGTACACGGGCATGTGCTTGCCCCCTCGTGCCATACAGGTTGCTAGGTTCACCACCACCAAATGCCCTCGCGAGCCGAGTGAATGCCTAGCCAGACGACCCTTCTTGCATACATGAATAATAATGACCCTTAGACCACTGTGGACGTGTGCATGTATGCTCCGCTATCAACAGTATAACCCTACATGAAATATACAACAACACACTTGACTTCTTCTCCTTCTTTTTCTTCTTCTTCATCTTCTTCTGTTGCTGAACCACCTGGCAGACCAGGACGACTTAACTTTTTTTCCTCTCTCTCTCTCTCTCTCTCTCTCTCTCTCTCTTCGATGACTACACCTTTCTGTTCCTCTTCCTCTTCTCCTTTTTGCCTTGAGGGAATCACCATGGCAGGTGGGTGTGTTGTTTGTGTCTGTCTGTCTGTCTGTCCTTGGTTAAAAGGTCAATTCCTGCAAATATTTTCTGTAAGCGTGAGAATTATCTTGAACGCAGATACTGAGGTCAGAATTATTTTTTTAAAGTGTACCCAATTTTTCAGACTAGAGAGAGTGGGCTGGGTTTTGTTCAGTTTATCAATGGTGAGTTCAGTGCGTGAGTGCGTGCGTGCGTGCGTAGGTTGCTGAAGGCTATTAGCAACTAAGTCTGCCCAGTCTAAATCTCTCCGATCTCTACCCACCGAATTCCATTGTAAATGTCAAATGGCTTAGCGTGTCTGCTTGCTAATTCAATCACCGGAGAGTGACACTCAAGATACACTGATCCGTTTGCATCAGTGTTTGTGCGTAAAACGTATATAAGCACACACACAGAGAGAGAGAGAGAGAGAGAGAGAGAGAGAGAGAGAGAGAATGAATGAGGTAGGGAGACTGCCTGAAGAACCCGTTCTGTTCGACAACACAAAACCCACCACTACCAGGCTGCTGCTGCTGTTGACGATGTTGCCGTCCCAGAGGCACACACTTGTCTCCAGTCAACTTCCCTCTCTTTAGCACACAGCAGGCTTTTCTCAATAGCCGCAACGGCCCTTCTCTCCCCCACCCCTCCCCCCAAAACCTCCCACCCCCACCCCAAGATTCCTGACACCCGTTTATTTATGCGACTTTATTTTGATGTTGTTACCTAACCCCTATTCTTCTTATTTTCTTGGCAATTGAATATTCCAGTTCTAGGTTTTTCTAATATGTATCCAAACTAGAGGTAATAATAATAATAGGTCTTCCATCTATTGCAAGTCGAATCGGCAATGACAGCCGCTTTTTTTTTTTTTTTTTTTGGAAGACTGGTCTTGAGACTGGCTTCCGTCGGCGGTTCTGCCCTACTTTAAATACTGGCTTGCAAAAAGAACGCCCGCTCAGGGCACGAGCTAAAAATAAGCCCTCTCGAGTAGTTTATTATTCAGGGACGTCTGTCCCCCTTCTTTGTGACTTATCAGTATCCCTCAAGTCCATCCTTATGCAAATTTCATAGTACAAGCATGGGTCTCTCTCTCTCTCTCTCTCTCTCTCTCTCTCTCTCTCTCTCTCCACGCGTGCATAAGTTTACATGTATTACCATACAACCACAAAATAAGAAAAACTTATCTAAATTTTCTTTTTAGTAACGTGCTGCAGAGGAACGGCATATGGTGGCATTTACTGTAATGGTCACATAGCCATCTTCTCAGTTTAAAAACCAAATCACTCACTTCGTTTTTTTAACCTTTATTCTTATATTAGTTACAAATTCCCGTCGCTAAATCTATTCACCTTCAGAGAGAGAGAGAGAGGACGTGTTTCAACGAACTCGCTTTGTTTTCATATTTATTTCCTCCTCTGCGTCCTATGCCCTTCAAAGTTCCAACCAAGGACGCCACAGGCGGGAGGAGGTTTAATTCACGGACACAGAGGAGCTCCTGGTCGAAGAACCACCTCCCTGTTGAAGTCCGTCCTTCACCCTTAGACGAGATTGTGGGTTACCAATGAAAGTGAGAAGTTCCGAAGTAAAGTACATATTCCTTTCGGCTCAAGTCAAACGGGGGGTGTCCATATTTATGCAAATGATCTGGTGGTACAGTTAGCAGGCAGCTAGCTCCTCCTCCTCCTCCTCCTATCCGCTTCTCGTACCTCTTCTCCACGATTACTTTGTTGTTTTGTTTATTATCCATTCTTTTACCAAATATCTTTCCTTTATCATTTTTTTTTTAATTCTCACATTCTTTTCTAAGCTGCTTCTTAGACCAGACCACTGTTTGACTTCGACTTTGTTGTGGCCGGTGAATACATTCGTTTTGAATTCGAAATAGCTCTCTGGCCGTATTAGCGGTCATACACCTCATTTCCATGTGGGTTCATTTAAAATTCAGTGACAGTACTCGGTACCTACTTGTATTTATTTGCCCATCGTAATCTACCATTTCATTCAGATATTTTTCTCCCTCGTTGATTTGTTTTTGTTTTATCTATTTTTATAATGACAGTCATGGATTTGGGCGTTTTATGGTTCTCTAATGTCATTCAAGGAACCTTTTGTGGTATCGACACTTGTTCTTTATTTCTGCATTTTTTTTTATGCCAGTCTGAATATTATAGTGACTATGGAGCTTCATGTTTTCTGGGCAACTCTCTAGTTTGCAAGAGCAGACAGTATTGATTGACTGATATGCTCGTTATATGACGATGCAACGCAAGCATAGATTTATTTTATTCGTGTATAAAATGAAATATGTGTGTGTGTGTGTGTGTGTGTGCGTGTATAACTGCGACTTTAGGAAAATCACTGCAGGGAAAATATCAGACTTATTGAACTTGTACGAAAACTTATATGCGCTGTAAGGGAGGATATTTCTAAATTTTATGGAAGTCGTTCTATAAAAGTGTAGGATTCCTGGATGCCTTAATCAAGAAATATGATGTGTAAACGTGCATAGCGATGGGATTAAATCGTACATTTGATGCTGCAGTTCTCAGGTTTACTACTTCAGTAAGCGTGTGTATATTAATCTGTGTGGTTGATGCCATGCTGAACGATAGTGGATATCACACTGATGGGATATTACGACGATGGAATTTTTACACTCAAGACATTTGCAACCAACATTCACATTCTCCATTCTATAGGTATTATTTAGGTCAGTGTTCCACGAAAGCCGAGATGAAAGCGATCCCCCATTCCACGCTTTCATTTCAGGACTATCAAATGGCGCTGAGTTATGAAGACTTCATTTTCACCGTAGAGATCAGTAATCCTAGGATTCCTCGGTCGCTGTTTCTCCTTCTCTGTAGCGAAGCTCTGGAATTTTCTTTACCCACACTGATATTCGTCCATTCTTCAAGAATTTATATTCTTCCGTTTCAAGAGAATGACATCTACGTAACAGAAATATTCAGTTTAAACTTTATTTAAACACGTAACAGAAGCATTCAGTTTAAAATTTATTTAAACACGTAACAAATATTCAGTTTAAAATTTATTTAAACACATAACAGAAACATTCAGTTAAAACTTTATTTAAACACGTAACATAAATATTCAGTTTAAACTTTATTTAAACACGTAACAGAAATATTCAGTTTAAACTTTATTTATACACGTAATAGAAACATTCAGTGTAAACTTTTTTTAAACTTTCAGGAGTTAAGCTTTTCTCTACAGACATTTATATAGCTTTAGAATGACGGCGTGTAGTATACTCTATGAAATCAAACTATGCTAATGACCTTGTTTACACTGCCTGAAAGATTATGAGTTGTGGTTTATGCCATAAAAAGAATTTTGTGTTCTAGATAGTTTCTGTATCCAAAATTTCGATGATTGTGGAAGGATTTTTTTTAATTGTCAGAGACTAGGGGAAAGAGTTAAGAAAGTTATGAAAAATAGATTGAATGTATTTATATTTCATAAATGCTTGTCATCTGTAAAAATTAATCGCTTTGTTCACCTATCTATACCGTAATGAACTATTTTTGGATGGTATTGCATTCCTATTGATTGACATTACATTGCGGAAACTGTAGGATGTATAATTTTGCCAAAAAATCAGACAACTTGCAATGTAAACACTCATATTACTAGGGAGTTTGAAGATATGGTTTGATATAAGTTTCTCGTGGCATTCGATGACCTAAGTTTCTGACCTACTATTTTTATATGAGAGTGAGTTTGTGATTTTTAAGAGTGTAGCAGTAGAATTAGTCATGAACAGGTCCAGATATGAAATCGTCATTACATGTATCATCACCTAATAATTTCGAGATACGCCGTTCAAAGAAATTGTTCACTTTGCCACATTTATTTTCGCTTTTTACTGTAACTTCTTGAGGGAAATGAAAGAAATGAGTTTACAGCACGATAGTGTACTAGAGAATGAACTGATCAGCTAATTGATATTCTTGAACTTGATTAGTGTGATGAGACTAAGACATCTGATCCAGCTGAAATATATGAAAAAAGGGCGAAGTTACAAAAATGGTTTTGTAATGTCAACAAAAGTCATCATACCCTGATGTTGAATATATTGCGGAGAGATTGTTATAGTTCTCTTGACACCAGTTCTCAGGAAGGTCTTTTCATATAAAATGTCAGAAGTGTTGTTGAGACAGTTTATTTCCTGGTGTTGTAGTAGCGTTAAATAGAAATTTGAGAGAAATGTTAGAGTATTTACTCTTGTTATTTTCCTCCTATAAGAATCTTTGTAGTGTTTTCGGTTAATTGGGTAGGAATAAAGGCAGTTATTTGCAGGGAAAATACGTCGTGTGGAATATTTCGCCAGAAACCGAGCGTATTAATTCCAATTCATAATGGGGAAGTATTATTTCTAATGAATGCTCTGCACTTTGCTCCAATAGTGTAGAATCATAAGACGAAATATTAAGACAATTTTCAGTTGTTGATCAGCTCAAATCATGTAAGTGAAAATAAGAGTAAAATCATCTTTTGTGTATCGTAGGATTGTATGAAGCACCATTTACCTCCTACACTGTTACCTCATTATAGTCTGAAGAAAAACATATTAACTCTTGAAATTCCTTTTTCCTTCCGTGCTCTGTCGCTCAAATCCTGTCATAATTTAGTCGCCAGTCCTATAGGATCTTAAGTGTCCTGAATCTCTTTGGATCTTGGTTAACGAATTTGCCTAGTAGCGAGCGCGTATCCTTGCGAACACCAGTTTCAATAAAGGGAGAAAGTATGACTGACTGATTGATTGTTAGCGATCTGGCGTCAGGAGAGGAGAGCTTGATCCCTGCTCCTGATAACATGTGTGTGACATGCGTCTCTACAAATGGGGACCGACAAATACTAATCATGGCACTGACGGACGCAAAGGAAGCCGTAACAAGAGTCGGCCCATTCGTCCCCTGTCGCGTTATGCTTAGTAATATGGATATGATTTATGGTCCCATATTTGTATTGTCAGCGTGTGGTCGGAGCATGCTATGGGACAGAAGACATCCCTCCCCCTCCTCCCTCCCCCTTCCCCTTCCTCCTTCCCTCCCCTCCCTCGTCCCCAAGTGCTGGTTAGATCTGATAAACATTTCGCTTTTTTTTTTGCTATTGTAACAATAATAACGGTACCATATAACTTTACTGCCCATAACTTACATGCAGGTTAAAACCTGTGTTTTTCTTTTTTATTTAATAAAGGTCTCGTTATTTAATGATTTTAGATTATATCGAATGAAATGTGTAGGATTTGACCTCCACAAATGGTGTTCACTGACACATGTGGGTGTTCAGAATTTCCAACTTGCTGTCGGTATGTGTTCTTGTGATTATACTCGTACTCGTCAATGACGCCTAGTGATTTTAGTAACCGCCCCAAGCGATTTGTCTTAATGTATGTGTATATGTGTGTTTTAACATTTATACGTGAATTTGAGAATAATATATAAATATATATATATATATATATATTATATATTATATATATATATATATATATATATATATATATAGGTTTCTTGCCGCGAAGGAAAAAATGAAAAAGCGAGATAGCCAAGTACTTTCGGTCCTGTTCGGACCCTTTACTGAGGCAAACTGATTTTACAGAGAACAACATAGTCAAAAGAAAGCTTAATATACAAACTGACACTTTCTTTTGACTATGTTGTTCTCTGTAAAATCAGTTTGCCTCAGTAAAGGGTCCGAACAGGACCGAAAGTACTTGGCTATCTCGCTTTTTCATTTTTTCCTTCGTGGCAAAAAACCTTTATTTATGCATAGCATCACGTTTTATATACTTCGTGATCAAGTTATTCATCTATATATATATATATATATATATATATATATATATATATATATATATACATATATATATATATGTATAGTATATATATATATATATAGTATTATATAGTATACACACACACAATTCGTGTATGTGAGGTGATGTGAGTTCATGTGTATTTGTGTGTGTAAAATGAATGGTTGGTGTACTTTTCCAAACCTTCTAGTAATCGCCCGTTGTTTGATCGAATCATTTCCGATGTTTCAGCTTGTTTCTTTCATGTCTGGCTTCCTTCCTGCATGTCGTATAATTTTATCTATGGCGTCCGCCATTAAGCTGACACAGCCCCGCCCATCCGAACCCGCGGAGGAGCATTTCATCGCACGAGGCCTGTGCAAGATATCGACCGTCTTGTACCTATGTAAATGAACCCTTTGCATTCCATTATCTCA
Organism: Macrobrachium nipponense; assembly: GCF_015104395.2. Classification (NCBI taxonomy): domain Eukaryota; kingdom Metazoa; phylum Arthropoda; class Malacostraca; order Decapoda; family Palaemonidae; genus Macrobrachium; species Macrobrachium nipponense. The sequence continues at coordinate 38,241,248 of NC_087212.1, forward strand.
CGTGATGGTCTGTTCGTGCATCTGAGGGTTCAATCTGTAATTCACAGTTGTCGTTGGGTGCCATAAAAATATATTTTTAATTGTGCCATACCAGATAGGTCCTAATCTGTAAGCGGGAGCCACAACCAATTACGATCTCCGGGCAGACAAATTATTACGTACAGCGAGGCCCATTGCTGCTTCTAATTGATTATTTTGGAGGCTTTATCGGCCTGCTGCATCTCCCAGGGGAATAAATATTCGATGAGATAGAGATGTCGGTAGGTTTCATCCCCGCTGGTTTCCAGCGGTCTTTATGCATGGGCAGTACCCAAATGGGCTTCCAGGTCCGGCAGCCCGGCTCTGGAAGTCGCTGGAGTTGTGACAACGGCGCCAAACTAATGACCCCGACTGGTTTATGTATTCAGGTGCATTATTCTGGATTGCTAAATTGCACAATTACTCCCGGACCCTTACTACCTTTCGGTTCGGGTATCGGTGATTTGTCGGTGGGCATTCTCTCTCTCTCTCTCTCTCTCTCTCTCTCATTCCTTTCTTTTTTTGATTGCTCTCTCTTCCTATCTCTTCTTTTTTATTGCTCTCTCTCTCTCTCTCTCTCTCTCTCTCTCTCTCTCTCCTTTTAGTACTTGCAAGAAACTAATTTCTTTTGCTTCCAGGGAATATTTTTTATCATAATTTTTTTCTTGTGTAAGTTTTCATGGAAATTCTTTGTTGATTTATTTATTTTTGTCCTCAGCCTTTCCGAATCTATGTGCCGTTTAAGTGAATTATGGATAGCATATTTTCCTTCTGTGTTTGCTCTCTAGAATATTTTTTGTTCTTTTTGCCCTACGACTCTCCAAACTTGTTAGTCAGTTTTTTCAATGCTAAAACGTTAATGGAAAAGTTTACCTCTATTGTGCTACACTAGTTAAAATGGGTGGAAAAGTCGACAACAATTTAAAACGATGATTTAAACCTTTTATAATACATATAAATATTTTATGTTTAAAATATGGATTCGTATTCCAATCTAAAAAACCAGTTTCGTTTTCAAGGTTAACTATGAATTACGGTATGTATTAACCTAACGAGAAGGCTTGTTTTATGTCATACAAAAGCATATAGCGTTTTTCAGTTCTCACTCAAGTATACCATAACCACATATCCAGTAATACTATGACTAAGGACAGTATTGTGAACACAATAGTAACCTTCCAACTTGATATTGTTGTTTCATTCCAAAGTACTGATTTTAGAAGTTATTATAAATTATAGAGTATTATTTAATCCAATATGAACGGATAAACATTAACTGATGATAGAAATAATTATTACATTTCATAGTTCACAATGTATCATCGGCTTTCTCCAGTAGTACACGAAATTTTTCTTTTTCCTAAATGTTATACAAAGTTTCGTTTTTCATTATTGTCACTAGATATTGGAACAACTTGAATATTTTCGGGATAATTTTACTCGTGGGACTAAACTATTTGTTATTTTGTATAAATAAATTGAAACCATTTTTTTATACTGTGTAAATCTTCCAACTTTCTGTAGTTATATGTATTGGTCGACCTTGATCGTAACCGTCAACGGTCGACTCTCCATATTTGTATTTTGGGGTCGACTATTCATAGTTATCTTTAGCGTACGTCTTTCCATAGTTATCATGATGGGTAGGGTCTAATTGTTAATTGTCATTGGTCGACTATGCAATTATCTTCTTTGGTCGACTATCCGTACATGTCCTCAACGGACGACTTTCCATAGTTTTCTTTATAAGTCGACTCTAGTATTCGACTGTATAGTTATCTTTTTCGGTCGACTACCCATAGTTATCTCTAACGGATGACTTTCCTTAGTTTTCTTTATAAAGTTGACTCTAATATTCGACTCATTATATAATTGTCTGTGCTTAAAGACTTACCATAGTTAGCTTCATCGATTATCTTTATAGTTATCTCGATAGGTCGACTTTCATTAGTTATCTCTATCAAATGACGTTCCTTAGTTTTCTTCATTTGTAGACCTTCCATATTTAACTTTATGGGTCAACTCTAATATTTGACTTTTTCGGTCGACTACCCATTGTGGCCTCTAACCGACAACCTTCCCTAGTTGTTTTTATGGGTCGACTCTAATATTCGATTATGTATAGTTATAATTCATTCTCTCTACCGGACGATATTCCACAGTTATCTTTATGGGTCGACTCTGATATTCGACTCTGTATATTTAACTTATTCGGTCGACTGCTCCTAGTTGTCTCTGATATTCAACTCTGTATAGTTATCTTTTTCGGTCGACTACCCATAGTTGTCTCTCTCGGACGACTTTCCATAGTTATCATCTTTGCCGGTCGAGTATCCACAGTTTTCTCTGGTGGACGACTTTCTGTACTTATTTTTATGGGTCAAGTCTAATATTCGACTCAACTTAGTTATCATCATGGAATGAGGATGATTCTCGACTCTCCATAGTTATCTTTTCCTGTAAACTCTCCATAATTAACGCCATCGATCGACTATCCATATTATCATTGCAGTTATATTTACAAATCAACTTTCCCTAGTTTATCTTGATCAGTCGACTTTCCATAGTTAGCTGTACACCAGCTATTGGCGCAGCTTTCTAACACAGGTGTGTGATAGTGGAATGATTCCAGCAACTGAAGGGCGCTGCATTTTTATAGATAAGAATCTTGGTTGGAGTAAGTTTAAAACTCTCAACCAAGTCTTTCATGCATAGCTTAAGCCTGCAGTTTGTGGGTTAAATGCTGGTTTGCTGTGTTTTTATATAAATATCTCCTAAAATTTGTGGCCTTGTAATAGCTGGGTGATTTTGAAGAATGTCTATTCTGACCTGTAATTTTTGTCGGTAGTATGTTACGGGTATCGTCTTGTTATTTATTACGAGAGAGAAAGAGAGGGAGAGAACAAAAGTTTCTTCTACGTATAAAGCAAAAAGGGGCCTGTTAACAGTTTATTCTAATTAGTATTTGGTAATTAGTATTTGATAAATCAGTGATGTGGAATGATTTAAGGTTACTTAAAAAGCCTCTGTAATGATGAACTGTACTGTCTGACCTTTTCTGAAATACGATTTCATCAGTATCCCCAGATTTTTTTTTTTTTTTTTTTTTTTTTTTTTTTTTTTTTTTTTTTTTTTTTAAGGCAAGTGGCGGAGCGGTGTCTCCTTCTCCCGCCCCAGCGAAACCAAAGAACAGCCTGAGTCTGGGAACGGGCAGTAAAGTCACTGCGAATGCTAAGAGCCATTTACATAATAGAAAACAAAACCTTTCTCCACTTGCGAAAACCGCAGTCCGCATTATTGGAATTTCAAATGATTCCGCACGCGGGGCGGAGGACCCGCGCACGCGCACTCCCCGATACGACGTTTACGTAAATTGCGGGAACCCCGACCAATCGCCAAGTGGCGTGGGTATCATTAACCTGGCGCTGGCCAATCGCCGATCAAGATAAGCGTGTTCTGGATACACCTGAGGTGACGTCGGACGGTAAAAACGGCAGTTAACGGCGAGGAGACTCTCGGCCCCGGGTGACGCCTGATTGATTGATTGATTGTAAGTTATCTGGCGTCACAGAAGTGACGGTTGCAACAGATGTTGAGGTTGCTCTGGTCACTCCGTCCTTCGCGACAATTTGCCAGGCCATCGCAGCGTCTGAATGATCGAGGGGGAGGAATTCGGTGCTGCACTGGGCCATTAAAGGTTCAAAATAAAACATTGAGTTATTCCGCTGATCTTCAAGGGGTTGTGGAGATTTGGAGTAATTAAAGCACTCATTTTATAAAGATTGTTTCTGTACTATGTTCAGCAGTTGATAAACCATTGGTGTTTAGAAGACTAGTCCCCAGTAATACATATATCACTGAAATCACTCCAGGCCAATAACTTTTATTTTTTGCGTGTGTTTTTCTCTCGACTTCCTGTTAAGATCAGACGAATGGAGAGCATTTACGTAAAAAAAAAAGACAGGACATTTATTTTCATATGGACAAACGAGTAAAAAAAAGTTTCTTTGCGCTTTTGTTTATCCTTTCCGGACGAGAGTTACTTGGAAACTGGACATATATGTAATACTCATAATAAATAGTAACTTACCGCTCTCTTCCCGAGTCTTTCCAAATTACAGCGGAAATACATTTAAAACCAACGCTATAAAGCAAAATAGGAAAGATATGACGATGAAATAATCCACATTCCTGACACTTAATGAAAACACTCTCTCTCTCTCTCTCTCTCTCCTCTCTCTCTCTCTCGCTCTCCGTCTCTTCTCTCTCCTCCTCTCTTCTCTCTCTATATATAGCTATAGTATACTAATATATATATAAATAATATAATAAATAAAATTAAAATATTATATATATATATTAGTATATATTATAATTTTATAAATATTATTATAATATATATATATATATATTTATATACATATTATATCACGTATATTAATATGTGGTATTATGTGAATATGTATGTATGTAGTATTTATGTATGGTATGTATGTATGTATGTATGGATATATACGCACTCAGAAATGACGATAATTTAAGGAAGTGTTGAGACAAAAGTGACGAATTTGAGACCAAGGTACCTTCCTTCTAGTACTTACCTGTGTCGGGGCCAGTGGTGAGATAAGACGGCCCGGGTTGGACGACGCAGGTCTTCATCATGGAGTCTGCTGTTTCTGTTGCACAAAGGAAATTAATATGGATACAGATTTTCTTTTTTATTTTATTAAAGACATTGGTAATTACCGTAGATTTTCACTGTTTAGGTTATTTGCCTAAAAACAACAGCAATTAATTTTTAATAGAGCGTTATTTACATGACACTAATATACCTGATCTTAGAAAATTTCTTCGATAATGTTTTTGTCTATCATTTATAAATTTTGTGTGAGTTTCATTATTATTACTCTTATTATTATTTATTAATTATTTATTTATTTATTTATTTATTTATTTATTTATTTATTATTATTATTTTTTTTTTTTTGCCAAATGAGGTTTTACCTGTTCCTTACCCGTGTTGACGCAGAATTTAAATCCTGACCTTAGGCTGAGTTATAACTGTCAGGAAAATCTTTTACATCACTATTAACTTTTTTTTTTGGAAATGAAGTCTTTGATAGCTATAGAATTTCACATGTAAAGCATAAACTACGTAAGGGGGTTAGCTACTCTGTACGTTCAGTTAACCGAATTCGTGCACATATTATGATGTGACAGTCCTTATAAATGTCTTTTACCGATTCTGTTCTTATTGTTGGAAATTGCTGGTTTATAGTATTTTATTAGGCTTATTGTTTTATATATGCTTTTTTCGAACCTAAATGTTGATTAAAAAAAAGACTGGATTTGCTATGGATAGTATTGAGGAACTGGTGTTTCTTTACCTACGAAAAGACAGAGTTGTAGCAGTATTTTGTGAACAATTTGTTTTAGTGTGTTTTGTTTATTTCGTCTTTGCAGTATACGCTACAATTTGCTTCAGTAATCTTTATTTACAATATACACTGCAGTACAGTGTAGTTAAATACTTCTTTTGGATGTATTTCATAAGATCCGCGTTAGATGAATGACGTGTAAAGGAACAATACACACACACACGCACACATACACACACATATATATGTGTATATATATATATATATATATTTATATATATATAGATATATACATATCTATATTATATATATGTATATATATATATATATATATATATATATATATATTGACATATATATATATATATATATTATAATATAATATGCATTCATATATATTCATAATGTATGCACATGTAGTAACTCACTTTACCGTCATGCTCTTATAAGCAAATCATACTCATTGTTTTATATCCAAGAGATAATATTTCATTATCAGGGCGGTGGTTTATCCTTCATCTCACCCAAAGACAAATACCATTTGGAAAAATCACAGGAATTTACAATTCTAAATACTTCCCCACTTCAATAATTGCTGATTCCTAACAAAGTCTAATGCAAATAATAGTTCTTGGTTTGTTTTTCTGAAACAACTTCATTCAGAAAGTAGTTCTTAAAAGGCAACGTTGTACAACTCGATGTTATGTGAACGTCTATGTTTATATATTTTCTTTCTTTTTTTATAACCAGACGTCACTGAAGCCATTCCTAACATAAACTAAAAGAAAATCTCATTCAGTCTAACCTTACTTCACCGAACAGTTTTGATGCCAACAGTCCTCCCTAAAAATAGCTTCACCTAAATTCAACCAACTCGTTTGGACGCAGAGATCCAGAGTAGAGGTGTGCGCCTGCGCACTGATGTTAATCGAAACCCTGTTGTAGGAAGAGCTGATTGATTCGCAGTCTTAATGGGTAGTTTCCTTCAGTCTTGTCCTCCGTCTGGCGTGTTGTCTGAACAGTCAACGGAATGTCATTTAAAGTGACCCTATTTACTTATTTATTTATTTAATTAATTGATTTGTTTATTTGCAACAAAAGCTAGGTGGAGTATTAAACATTCATTCTTTTATATTTTTTTTCAGTACACGAAAGCAGGAGTAACTTTATTCATTTATTATTAGCATACGACGGTAATATTACCGCTTGGATTAGAGTCTGTATCATATTAAAAAAATTATTTAGTTTTAAATTATTTAAACTGGAGTATTGAATGTTGCTCAGCAATTGTATTGATTTAATCACTCGAAGGTTTGAGTAGCAGAACAGAAGCAAAGAAATTTACACGTAAATAGATGTAAAACAGGGAATTATTTTCATCACCACAAGAAGATCCTTAACATGAAAATTCATTTGTATTAAAGTAGGAAATCATGGCGCTTTTACTCAGGTTTTTTTTTTTTTTTTTTTTTTTTGCACCATTAGCCCATCGACAGCAGCAGCTTCTGTTGTGTCCTTAACGTAACGATTTATTTAGTGACATCTTTATTACCAGTTAACCCTGAGAGTTGCAAGACACTTTTTTTCCTTCTTCTTCTTCTTCCACGTTGGTGATGCCAGAGCAGGTTTGCTGGACTTGTCCAGTTCACCTCATTAATTTCGATTCACTTTTCATTTCGTTTCGTGTTCAAGTGATTCGCTCTTCATTTGACTCTCTTTTGCGTCCATGTTTAAATTCCACGAATTTGCGTCAAGTTTTGTTTCTGTTATGACTTTCTTTTAAATAAAAGTATTGACTTTTATTTAATGATTTTTGTTCACTTGGTTAACACATACAACCTTGATTTTATCCTTTTTGTCGAAGCTGATTAGTAAATGTGACCTCAAATAATGACCCGAATTCATCCTCTCATCGTGTCATTGATCTGAATCATACAGAACATTCAGTTTATTTTGTTGTCGTGAGATTAATCTAAAAGTAACTGTACAGGAATTGCCATTCACTCCAAAAGATTTATTTTTTAGGTGGCCTTTCTTTTTCAATATTGACGCCTCGGATTCTTACTTCTAAAGCACTCTCTATGCATTGTGATTATTCAAATGTTCTGTTTTCATCCTTTAAGGAGGAGAGTAAATTAGTTCGGTGTTTTATTTTTCCCTTTGTTTGACCCGACTTGATCGTCATCACCTCACTGATAAGAGATTTTAAGAGCTTTTTTGACCTTTGCATTAATATCGTAATGCAATGGTGATTTCAATGCTAGTTTGTCCTGAGCTGAAATGAGTTTAGTGTACCGGAGAGTTTAATTCATGTAAGCAAACAAATAGGTCGACGCTCTCTGTCTCTTTCTGTCTGTCTGTCTGTCTCTGCCTCTCTCTCTTTCTTTTTAGTACTTCTCAAATGTCGAGCGCCCCTCCTTTTCCCCCACCCCATAGAATTTTTTGGCTCCCCGCTGGAATTTTTCAGAGCTGAAGAATTTCCCTTTGGAAGGTGGACAAGCTGATGCGACCTCCTCTTAAGCTATAGTGGAAACGTGTTTATACACATAAATCTCACGCCCAAGTTTGAATAGTCTTCCACGTGCTTCCTCAAGAACTTAGATTAATGACTTAGATGATGCTTCAAGTTTTGGACAAAAGCTTGTTCATTTATGATTGCCATTTAGATTAGTGTTACAGTTTTTTTTTGTTTTTTTTTTATCACAGAAAGAGAATGTTTATGTGGACCTCACCATTCGAATTTGTTTTAACGACACCAGCAAATCGCATTTCTAAACTAATTTGTCCTGGAATAAGCAATATGAAGTTAAAGGCGTTGGACAGCTTAGTAGGAACAGGCTGAAAGGAATGGATAAAAATCTGTAAAATAGTCTGAAAGTAATACAGCTGGTGCCAAGTAAAGAATGCATTAAATAGAAAGTAAGTTCCGTCTACACTACAGTGTCCCGTTCATTGCTTATATCTTGTGTACCTAAATTGGATGCGTAAATCTAAAAGATATCACCAAAAGTAGCGAATGTTTGTCAAAGAAAAAGAGATTAATATGTCGTTTACTGTTTCACACTAGATTGCAATAAGTCAGAATGAAATTCTAGCAATAACTATATTAGTTTATCATAAATAACTATTTTTCTCACGTGAATTGAATCAAGCCGTCTCACTGATCCTCAGAAAACAAACCTTTGTTAATTTTTGTTGGTTATGTTTTTAATGTGGTTTGTTATTAAGCAGTCACCGGATGTTCATAATTCCTCGAGAGTATATATTTGTTCAGGCCAACAACCTTTTACGTTTTGATGGACCAAACTTCATTTTCTTTTTCAGACATTTGACACAACTTCATCAAGAATTATGAATGAAATAGTTATTCCAGCTATTTAGTACGGAGACATGATTATTCCCTGATATTTGCACGTATTTTTCTTATGTTTATCATAAACCCTAAATGAAGCGGGATATATATATATCTATATATATTATAATATATATATATATATATATATGATACATATGTTTATCATATATATTATTATACATATACATAAATGGAAATGCAATATATTTATTCCTCTCACCATAAAAACACAAACCTGATTGTTCATATAATTCGAGTTGGAACAAATGCATACTAACTATTAAAACCAGAAAAAACAACGCCTCCATATTCTTATTTACAATAGTCGTCATGTAGAATCATTTCTGTGAACAGATAGAATGAACCCAGCTCCTTCGAGACTTCAGAATATCCAGGGACAATCAAAACACTGTAGTAGGTTTCCGATACACATTTGCTTGCTAAAGATCGGAAGTGCATTTTAAGATAGGGAAAATGGCCACCCTATTTGACTTCGTAGTATTCATTGATTTGTTTATCTGACGTCGGAAAGTGGATTCTTAGTGGATGGGCCTTGACAAAACGAATACCGAGGACACCCACGTTCGTTCCCCGAAATCATTCATAAGATATTTGCAAGATGATATTTACCATGTATCAGTCTGACTGGGGGGTTGGATACATAACTGAAATCCAGTTTAATTCTATATCTATATATATCTATCTCTCTCTTCTCTGACTCCTCTCTCCTCTCTCTCTCGATATATATATATATATACTATAATATAATATATATATACATATATTTATATACATATACGCTTATAATTTTGGTATTTATAATACCCTTACTTCCTAATTGGATTCACTTCTCTGAATGAAGTCCCCTTCCTCTACTGGTTTTACAATTGGGATATCATTCTCAAAAACCTTTTGATTTTAGACTCTTATTATACCATTAAAATCAATATAAAGTTTATCACTCAAACTCAGGGGTCATCAGTCATTTTTATCATACACTTCATGTAGCTCTGCTGGTATTTGCAAGGTCTGTGGTTCGATTCCCGCTTGTGGCTGACGCTGCGTCCATCTCCGCTCTCCTTGGGTGCCGGGGCTTACCTGGAAGTCAGAGGCTCACATAGTATGTATGAATGCCCCCCCCTCCCACACATACACACACACACACACACACGCCGCTTCAATGGTATATGGCTGACTTCGATCTTTCACTCTTGGGTAGTCAACACCAAAGGGGCGAGTTTTTACACTAACAGGCGCCTTTTCTAGCGGAACCACATTTGTTTTCAGTAGTCTTTCCCGTGGCTATTAGCACAAACTATATATATATATATATATATATATATATATATATATATATATATATATATATATATATGCATTATAGTATATATATTCAATATATTAACTACTTGTGATTATCCAAAATCTCTGCCATGCGGTGCACTGTAGGCATTACTAATGGGTGATAGCAGCTTCCCTTCGGCCTTTAACCGCACCCACTTTTTAGCCGACAGTTAGGGAGGTGTATTTTCCAGCCTCCCTTTTTTTATGCTTGCTGTGCAACCTCTCTAACTATTACTGCTTAATGCTAGCGTGGGGCTTTTTTCCTAGTCCTACCTTTATATACTGGTACTTCATCTCCTTTATTTTCCTGGATCTGTGTTATCTTGCTGTCCAACCACTCCAACTCCCTCTATTTCCCGTATTAAGCGGTGAATGGCTGAGAGTGCCCCAAGTGCCTTGGGTTGACGGCGTCAATTTCATGAAATGAAATTAAATTAAACCATCTGAAGCGGTTCACTTTTTCCAATATCCACGTATATACTCGTCGGCATACGAACCTCTTAATTGCCTTTGCGGTAAAACATTATTTCCAACCAGGTGTTTAAATAGAACACTACAGTGAACTGTTCCTTAAAAGATTATTTTGAGATTCGTGCAACTTGCTTCGTGTGGAATTGTGTCTTGAGATTCAGGGCGTACTATACTCTGTTTTTTTCCATCTGTCCATCCGGCTGTGGTGTTTGCGTATGGTAACACTGCGTCCGGTCTTTAGAGAGTTACATTCAGCTTACAATCAACGATTATAATAATATCCTATTTCGAATATTAACGGTGTAATTCGCATACAGTATATTATTAAAACACTTTTCAGTTGCAAATGTACATCCAGATATCCTTTTATTTACCAAAAACTTACACATAGCGTAACTATCTAAAGCCCGGGACGCAGTGGTTACCATACAAAAACACCACAGGTGGATGGACAGATGAAAAAAAACAGAATATAGGTAACAACAATTATCAAAGCACCGAACTGTTTGAATCCGTCTTCAAGGCATGTCGTCGCTTGTATATCAATGAGTAAATTGGTGGTTTTCTTTAATTTCTTCTTTACCTTTCATCTTCCTTTCGCATTGATTTTTTTTTCATTACTTTTATGTGAAAATACTTAAAGGTAATATTACCATATTTTATTTTGCTGTCCATGCCTGGAAGTGAAATGACTTGCTGTGCGATTAATAATTTTCGTTTCCCTCTGTGGTTTTGCTTAATAATAACCAGGTATTTGTAAAATGTGTTGGAATGTTTTTAGGCCCTTTTTTATTTTGTAGATAAAAAAATGTGTTTCTATGAAAAGTAAATATATTGTTATCTCATTTTGTGAGAAGCTCTGGACATTTAGATCGGGATTAAATTATTGATGGACAGTTTAAATTACTCTTCCAACCGTATTTCTCTCTCTCTCTCTCTCTCTCTCTCTCTCTCTCTCTCTCTCTCTCTCTCTCTCTCTCTCTCTCTCTCTCTCTCTCTCTGATACATACATCGGAATTATGAGCAATGTCAGATCTGAATTTCTTAATCGGTATTAAATCCCGAGGAACCAATTTAAAGTTCTCTCTCTCTCTCTCTCTCTCTCTCTCTCTCTCTCTCTCTCTCTCTCTCTCTCTCTCATTTGCACATCTCCACTCTTGCGTAGGAGTGGTTCGCCTTATGAGCGAAAGCCCTACCCTGAAAACGGGGCTTCCAGTGCCGAAGCGATACTGCGGACAATGTAACCTACTGAAAAATAGTCGCCGCCGCCGACGACCGTCGCCCCAAAGACCGAGACTCCGAAGGCATGAAGAAGCTCAGCGGATTTCTCTATTTGACCACCAATCGACGTGGTCATTCAATTGACAGCCTAATGACCTATGCCTCGGGAGACACCCTCCCCGCAAATTGGGCTCTGCGGAAGGGGAGCTTAAGGGCGCTTTCCAGCCGAGCCGGGCCGCAGCAGAAGGCGGCCCGTGGGCAGTGTTTGCGGTGGGCAGCAGTAGGGCAAACACAGTCTCGTAACAGGTTCCTAGTGTCAACAGGGCCGTGCCTAACCCCATTAATGTAAACGAAATGGGGAAACATAGGCATACTCGCTAAAAGGTTCCTCTTCTCATTCCCCGGGATAAAGAAAAAAAGAAGAGAAGAGAAGAGGAGAGAGAGAGAGAGAGAGAGAGAGAGAGAGAGAGAGAGAGAGACGTCACTGAGATGTAGCGGCATCCCGCAAAATTAAGCCCATTTCACGACTCCTTAATGATCTTCCGACAATTAATCTGGCGAGTGGACTCAAGGCGAGTAGCAAATTAAAGTTGGAGACGTCAGATTTGTTAAGGAGAGAGAGAGAGAGAGAGAGAGAGAGAGAGAGAGAGAGAGAGAGAGAGAGTGAGAGAGAGAGTATGGTGACATCGTAGCGAAATTATTGACCGGCAATTTGATGCCTAAGATCCCGCAAGCGGATTTTGCGGAGATAATTTGTTTAATAAAGCACATTATGCTCCTCTTTAGTCAATACTGAAATCATGCATTACTACAAAAGAAACTGTTAGGAAGTTTGGAAAATGTGCAGTGAAAGTTGAAAAAAAAAAATAAAGCAGTGGTCTTTGGATGATAATTGATAGAAACGATATCATATTTTTCCTAATATTACATAATTCCTAATATTGTCCGAACATTTTGCCAAAGGAAATCGCTTCCTTGTTCTTATTTCCTTAGTAAACGAAACCTTTTATACATGGCCCGACATTTAGGATTAGAAAAAGACATTTGCCATGGCAGATGACAGCTTAAAGAACCAATTAACTTTCTCCTCCTTAAAAGTGACAATGAAATTGAATGCAATGCTGAAACAATTGAGGTAATTATGGAATATATCTGCGTAATTTTCCTAACGAGGTATAAGTGCTTATAACTCAATAGAAACTTGGATCTTGTATTTGGAGAGAGAGAGAGAGAGAGAGAGAGAGAGAGAGAGAGAGAGAGAGAGAGAGAGAGAGAGAGAGAGAGAGAGAGGCGAGGTGGGGATATTGTGACATTTTAGAAAAGAAATATTTGTTGTTTCAAATTCTGCTTTGGCGAACAAGCTGTTTTGCATGTGCATTTCTATTCCAGTTTTACATCTGGATGCATAGTTATAATTTATTAAAAGAACTGCGATTTCACTTAACAATTTCCTCTTTAGCATAAAAAGGGATTAAATTTTAGACCTGTATTCCATTTTCAAATCCTTCAGATCCTTATGTTCGTAATCTTCAGTTGAAGATAATAAGGTGGTGCACGTATCTTTTAAGAAGGTTATTTATATAGCTAGAGAAATTTAGGTTAGAATTTCAGTTGCAAAATTACGCGAGACGCAACACACACACACACACACACACACACACACACACACACACACACGAAATTGCGAACAGAAAGCAATTACAGATAACGTTCGTTTTTTTATTTATTTTATTGCTGCTTGCTTGTTTACCACCTAAAATTGCTTAATTTGGAAGTGTCTGAATATTTTAAGTGAAAGAGGTTGAAGATTAAGGCCGATGATTTCAGCATAACTTGACAGAGTTAAGAAATATTCATAGTAGCCTGAGTCTCGAAATGAAGTAAGAAGTCCATAGTTGTGCATACGTACTTACATTTAATGATAAATCTCTACGAAGAGCTTTCTTTAGGGAATCTGTTCGATTCCCCTTGTCCCGAAAAGTCTGTAGAGATTTATCTCTAGATATATGTACTATATATACATAACTGTGGATTTCTTTCTCCACAACATCATATACTTACCGTCCTACATTGGAAGCTGTGATTGTTAGATAATGTCAGACGACAAACGACAACAGCAGAGAATCTTTACCCGGAATTAGATCGCTTGAATGTAGTTCCATGTTGTATAATGATGATATGATGATGTGTCTACATACTTCTCTCGTTTGATGTAAGAGTCATCCTAAAGATTGTACTGCATTTTCAGATTTTCATGAATTTCTTGAACCTAAGAAAAAAAAACCAACACACACTTCCTTACACTTTCACAATCCTAGAAACACACAATCGCGCATGCGCGCATATTCACACAACTAACATTCATCAAATCCTTCAAAGGTCTGTCAAAGTATTGTGGAATGGAAAAATGGAATAAAAGGAATATTTAGGAAAATTTTATAATGAAATGTAATAACACAAGCTGTCAATATACCTGGAATAGTAGTGGCACTGTTAATCATATTGGAAAAGATCGAACAAGATGAAGAGAGAGAGAGAGAGAGAGAGAGAGAGAGAGAGAGACGATGAGAGAGAGATGATAGAGAGAGAAGAGAGAGAGAGAGAGAGAGAGAGAGAGAGAGAGAGAGAGAGTACCTTATGTAAAAGAAAAATAGCGTCCCAGTGGCTGAAGAAAATCCCATGACCGGCTCGTAACACAACATTAAAATAAATTACGATATAAATTGAACGAATGAACAGGAAAGGAAAGAAGTAAAGAAAAAATCAATAGATGAATGACTTTATACACTTTTAATTTTATTTTTATTTTAGTCCAGTGTATCAAAAAAGGTCCAAGTCATATAAAGGCCCCTTATTACGTTCAAGCTTAGAAAACAACTGAGCGACAGCGTAACTGTTGTTTAAGAGTATTAGACAGTGAAAAGTAGTTTTTTTTTTTTTTTTTTTTTTTTGCTGAGACTAAATTTTCTAGGTTAAATAATTGTCAACGTAAAGGGTAAGAACTTAATCCATAAGAACAGCCTATTTAAGGTGTTACCTAATCTGTAATATTATAATATGATAATAACATACAGATACGTATATGTACATATGATATGGAGCGACATGAAATTAGCAAAAGGGTAAATATATAAAAGCAGCACAAATATTAATGATTTACATACTGTGATATGTTTGGCAAGTTTAATTAGTTACAAAAAAAAAAGTGTAAAAAAGTGCGACTTAGAAGGGGGGCCCACTTTTCGGAACTAGATACAATTTCGCTTATAGCCATGGTCTGGAAGACGGATTTCAGACGTAATTACTTCGTGGCTAATTGCTGTCATTATCAGGAATATGATAATAAGTATTTACTAAATAACCATGCATTCAATGCCCTATTCGACGAAAGAGACTATACGGATGAGGGGTGAACGTGCAGTCCTAGTGAGAGAGAGAGAGAGAGAGAGGAAAACCATGATGAATGAAGAATGAAAATGCAATTCTAGTGGAGAGAGAGAGAGAGAGAGAGAGAGAGAGAGAGAGAGAGATAACCATGCACAGAAGGGAGTGTATGATTGAAGGATGAAGGTGAAATCTTAGTGCAGAGAGAGAGAGAGAGAGAGAGAGAGAGAGAGAGAGAGAGAGAGAGAGAACTGGCAGATGATGGGCGGTGGTAACAACAGCTTGTGGGTGAAGATGGGCGGAGGAGAAGCTATCAAGAGTTAGCTTCCCATTAAAAAGGACAAGTGTTGGATGAAGGTGGGGAAATGCTAGGTCTGGAGGGACAAATATTGACCCTTGTTCGCATACAAATTAAGCGCTTGGTTAATCTTAAAAAAAAAGAAAGAAAAAAAGAAAACTTGGTTAATAAAAAAAAAAATGGATGGGCAATGGCACCCACCCCCGACGATTGTATTCTCATGATCTTAACTTGATTGGAACAGAAGTTATGTTAATTATATTACCTAAGGGAGAGGATTTTTTTTTTTTATCTTTTCTCGCTCTTTTTATCTGCTAATGATAATAAGGGGGAAGGTAAATCAGATGCAGCAACGAGTGCCTGATTACCATTGCAAGTTCATAATCTTTTTTTTTTTTTTTAAAGGACTGTGAGTGGGAAATAGACTTTGATTGAGAGATTAACTAATATTTCTCTCTGTAACGATGAGCTATTTTTATTCACCGCCGGGAATATTTATTTGGTAAACGATGAGATTTAGAAGCAAGGAAAGGGGAAATGAATGCGTTTTTTTTAAATACTTCCAATTAAATGAGTGTTTTATTTGATTTTACTACGAGAAATATTCACTATTAAATAAACAGACTTAGAAGCAGTCAACACGGAAGTGTCTGTGACTTCTCAAAAAACATTCAGTTATATTGTCAACATTTTTAGTCGGCTTTTACCTCAAGGAACCTATACAGATCTTAATTAATAACACGTTCGTGAGAACAAACTGGAACGTGTTTTTTCCTCCCCTTTTTTTAAGACACCCATCCAATTACTTGGATCAATTTTTTCCTGTGAAAAAAAAACCTGCAAAATGAAAAGTCGGCGAAGGATCCTTTTAGAAAAATGGAGCATTGGAGGATATAGAATTTGTGTCCGGAGTATAAAAAAAGAAAAGAAAAAAAATAGCTGCCGACGGGGATGAGTATAAAAAAACGTAGGACAAGGTAAAAATGAAATCAGGAAAGTCTAGAAAAATTAATAATGAAAACGAGATCCAGTGAGAAGCTCAGATGAAAAAAAATGTATATAGACTAAAAAGGTTGGTTGTTCTTGACGGTTTTGGAGAGAGAGAGAGTGAGAGAGACGTACTGAGTTTTCAATTTTTTCATATATTTTTTTTTATTTTCTAATATGCATCAAGTAATTTTAAGGATTTGAAAACATGAGTTATTCTTACTGTTTCTACTAGAAAGGATGGTTGTTCTTGGAGAGAGAGAGAGAGAGAGAGAGAGAGAGAGAGAGAGAGAGAGAGAGAATGTTCAGTTTTTCATATTTTTACTATTTGTAACATGTCTATCAGTTTTAAGGATTTGAAAAACATGAGTTATTCCTAATATCTCCATGATGATATTGAACAGCAGGCTAAGAAAATAATGATGTTGCTGACATGACGTGAGACATGTTCTAATCATTCTGAGACTTTGGTAATATTCCTCGGTGAACTACGTTGTACTATTTGCTACTCAGTCCACACAGCCTTTCTGAGGACACTCTTGCGACACTGAGGAAAGTGTGTCGTCACTGTAACTGGTAACACAAACACGCTATCTCTCTCTCTCTCTCTCTCTCTCTCTCTCTCTCTCTCTCTATTGGTTCCTCGCGAACCAGTCGAACGTTATTTTCGTTCTGTTTACTTATTGTTGTTGTACATTCGTGTCTTTGCAAATACAGGTGAAAGGTAATTATTATGCTGACTGCTAATAGATTCTGGAGTTAAAGTATGAATGTGACAGTCACAGTCATGTTGTTTTCTTTGGAGCCACTCCCGATTTGGGGAAATGGCTTAATGTTGAGAGAATATATATGTGTGTAAACGTATACCATAGGGCTATTTCACGTTTCGAATACTTCCCCTGTCATCAGATTATCCACGAGGGAGAGAGGCCCGTGAGAAAGAAGACACTTTTCCCAGGGGCCCATTCGAGTGACTCCTCCTGGGAGCATCTGAAGTACCATAAGCTCACAAGAAGAAGCGTCCTGGGAATCTGGAAAAAGAAGAAGAAGAAGAAGGCGAAGAAGAAGAAGACCCCACCACCCCAGTAGGTTTCGACGATCCCTGGAGGTAGTGTATGTGTCTCAACCTATCCAGTTGAGGTTCCTTCTGCTATCGGTGTTATGATTGGCCGATGGGACCCGAGAGGATTGGAATCCAAGATGAGAAGCGAACATAAACATTCGCGCGACAGTGTCAACATAACATAAAAAGATCCCTTTCTGGCTTTTGTGTTTACCTGCGGGTTCTTTGTGCTCCTGTTCAGGTGATGTGGAGGAAGAAATGTTGATGTATCAATAGCTATGGACCGGGAGGAATTTGTTGTCAAACTCCGTATTTTGATATTCGGGCTTCAAGTATTGTAGGTCTGATTGGAGAGTAGCTTTTGACATAAAGAACCTTAACGCTCGTGCACCCATATATATATATATATATATATATATATATATATAATATATATATTATATATATATATATATATACATCCACACATTTATATACTATTTATGCAACGAGAATATCTGAACATTGCGCTGATTCCAGCATGCTTTTAACAATTATATACATTATTATATGAGGGATGGAACTATGTCTTAGACATGGTCTTTATCTTGTAAGTAAAGTAGATTTTAGATCCATTCTCCGGAGTGCGTATGACGAATAGGATGCCTCGAGTATTTTGTCTTTGTGAGTTTATGTTATACTATTTGGACGCGTAGTTACGGTTGGGGGGGAGACTGGATGTACCTGGTGCGTTGGGTGGGTATTGAAGACTGAAAAACTGAACATCTGTAAAAAAAATTATTATTACGTGGGAGATTTTAAACACAGTGACTTGAAATTTCTGAATGGCTTCGAATCATAGAGGAAATAAACAATGACCTTGTCTAGTAAATCGTCGGAATGCTATTCTCATTATATTCTGCTACATTCTCCAGGATTTTAGGTGTTCACAGAACAAAGGTAGGACAGTGCGTCTTTCTCTCGTTTACGCAGTTATCAGAGAGAGGTGTGAGAGATAAGGTGGGGCTGAAATTGAGGTTGACAGAGGTTGACAGGGATGTGAGTGGGTGTCTGTGTGAGTGAGTCCTTGTACGGGCACGTAATACTTTTCCTCATTATAAAGTTATAGGTCGCACGTACTCGGGACTTTGTCCAGGTAAAGACTTTCATTCGTCAGGACAGTTGTCTGTTTACGTGTTGATTTGCGAAATAATTTCGGGTTTTGAGATTAAGAAACTAAATTCCGTAAAACTACTGTCTTGTGTAAACATAGTGACAGAGCCAAGAACACACAGTAATCAAAAGAATGATAACAAGCGCCTTCATTTCAAACTTTGATTCCAGTGGTCCATCACGCAAGATTATGAAGTGCGTCAATTCCTGAGACGGCTTCCTCTAAAGTCATAATATTTGTAGTTTGTCTCATTTTTCTAAACGTTTTAGTATTAAATTGATACTTTCAAGAGAGGCAAACATAAATGTTAAATTTTACTGATGACCCAAGGATGGATATTCACACTATTACACCAGGCGTTGTTTTAGATTTAGCTGACCTTATGACAGCACGGGCTCTTGCTCATCTGACCTTATGCTAGCGCGGGCTCTTGCTCATAGAGCAGCCCGTAAAATCTAGCGCCTATTGTTTGTAAAGAGTGGTATTTTGATTAACTTGAAACTGACATCATTTTCTTGGTATTCATATTTTCATATCTTGCGATAGGTACCTTGCACTACATCCTTGACTGCCTTTTTACGGGATAATTCTGTCTTGAAGCAACCGCATCTTCTTTAGAAATTTCAAATTATTATCATTATTTCAGCAGATGGAACCTGTTCACATGGAACGAACTCCTGACCATTGACTTGAAATGCAAGCTTTCAAAGAATGTTGGTTTCAGCCTCCCACCGCAGACCCCGCACTGCAGCAGTAACTGATCACGACACGGAGCCAGTGATTTTTCGTCGGCCTTGGGGAGACGCGAACCCGCTACATCAGAGTGGCATAACGCGACACTAACCATTATACCACCAGCGGACCAGCTAATGATAGTAAACTCCCGACTATGATGTAAATTTTCAGACTGCTGATTCTTGTATAGTACTTTTCATCCTGATATTTTCTCACGAAAGCAGGAAAAGAGATGAATAAATGCTCCTTCTTAAATAAGATGATTAGGAACGATACTGATACATTGTGCCAGTCAGGGAAGAAATCATTTAATAAATTATCATAAAGGAGAGTATATATTACCTTTAGATCACTTCCGGTCCGCGGAATCCAGCTTTGGGAACTTCCCATATTCCGACCTTTCAGAGATTTTGAGGATTATAAGAAAATTCCTTCGAGGAAGGTAGTTTTATATGTCCATATGAGAGCAGGCATTAGTTTAGTGGTGTTAACATATGAACACACTGTACGACATCAATGTCATGTACTGAAATTCAGGAAGAACTCCGTTGGTGCGATTTTGACGTTTCATGTGACAACAGCCATGTATGCCTTTGTGCAAACGTGTACTCATACTATGTGCAATCATGCGATTGACATTAAGGAAGGAGTAATTGTATTGATAAGAATTTAAATTTTTGTATGATGAATAACAAGTGCAAATGTTCGTACATGCCTACTCACACTCTTTATGTGACACGCATGTCTTTTGACTTGTATACGTAACACCAGGAAGTGCCATACATAAAATCTGCAAACATACCACGACATCTGTGACCATCATCGTTGCGCCCCCAGTGTGCATCAATCAATCAGTTCAGCATCGTACTAATGACGGCCACCATAAAATGTTTCACCTGCAGGAGGCTACGCATTTTGCTAATGAACTCCTCGTACGGGCGAGGTTCGTAAACACGGCTGGTGTCCGTCCATTTGCCCACTTCTATATACTGGAGGGACGTCGCCGGCGCCGCCGCCGCTGCAAGACTTGTAGCTGCTGCTGCGTCGTGTCTCGCAATGCGCAGCAGCGCCTCGGCAAATGAATACATCGAAGTGACAGAACAATCACCGCTGGCGTGACAATAGGCTCGACGGAAGGCCGCGGCTACTGCTGGCGGCTACATTGTTGTCTTGGCTCAGCCACCTGCCGGCGTCGCTGTCGGCCTGACATCCCACCCTCCTCCCCCTCCCCCCTCGCTCCCCTTCCCCTCACCCTCCACAAACAACAACGATAATACAGATAACAACAACAAAAAGAACATGCACGGCGCCCGTAAACTTCTGACGCCCGTCGGATGAAGGTACGTATACAGAGATTATTAGAAAGACAGGCTGGGACAGGAACAAAACATCACTTTTCCTCTCTCTCTCTCTCTCTCTCTCTCTCTCTCTCTCTCTCTCTCTCTCTCTCAGGTTACGAAAGATAAACATCTAGCTGCTAGCAGATGCGCTCCTCTCAATATTATGTACTTGTTTCTTTGTTTACACTTAATATGCAATACATTGCCTATCTATGTGTACATTCAGTATGTAGTACAATAGCTATTTGTTACAATGTCAGTGTTCACTTCGCATTCTTGTTCTGCGTAGGTGTTCTAGATAATAACGATGTGGCTACATGTATTTTGTTACAATCACTATAATAGAGACGGCCTTTATTGCTAGAATTAACATGCTAGGTTACATACTTTCATAATGGCGGTATTCAACCTCCAAATCAAAGGATTTTGTTGAACGCATGGAGTTTTATATATATATATATATATATATATATATATATATATATATATATATATATATATACACATTTATTTACTTATTTATTTATCTCTATTTACACATACGCACATACGCAAACACACACACACACACACACACACACACACACACACACATATATATATATATATATATATATATATTATATATATATATTATATATGTATATATAATTTAAACTTTATTGGTTATTGCATTCATTATTGTTGTTAAAGGTCTTGAGTTTCTTTACCGTAATTAGTATCAATATGTCTTCCAGTTGATGGCAATTTACATATTCCAGTACCCGTTCATCGCAGGTTTACTGTGACATGTTGCTAACACGTAGCGATTGGCATTGTAATTTTTCCTTGAGTGACGCCAGTTATTTAAAAGGCATTTGAATCTGACGCTGTACATAATCATAGTGCGCTTTTGCATGAAATTAACTTTGTTTATTTTGTTTGTATCAAAGGGCAAACTTCTCCAGACTGTGTATGTTCCCTGTATATATTTTTGCATATATGGAAGAACTTTTCCAGGTTGCGTATATTATTTTTGCGCCAAAGGATCTTTTTCATTTTGAGTAAAAGTGTGCTCGTGTATAGAATAAATAGAAAATTATATGTGTGTGTATGATGTATATATGAAAATATAAACTATATATATAATATATATACAAAATACAATACAATCAGTAAATGCTATATATATATACTATATATATATGAGTACATATATATGATATATATATATATATATATATATATAGATATATATATATCTATAAATTGTATACATATATATCTAATATATATATATATATATATTATATTCTCTATATCTATATATATAATATATACATATATATATATATATATATAATATATTATAATAATAATATAATATATTATAATTACTAATATTAATATTATATATATATATATATATATAATTATTATTATATAGATATATATTATATTAATATATATACGTAGGTGTGTGTGTATATTATATATAATTATTATATATATATATATATAATACCTTATGACTGGTAAAACTGTTCTGTACAACAGAATTCACTAATTAAAAAAGGAGCCATAAAACACCAAAATGTAGAGATAAAAGTACTATCAGAGACTGCTGTCTTTCTCTTCAGGTATATACCTGAGAGAGAGACAGCAGTCTCTGAAATATAAGTACTCTCTCTATTTTGGGGTTTTTAGGGCTCCTTTTATTAAATTATATATATATATATATATATCTATATAGACATATTTTTTCAGTTAAATAACCTTCTTCATTTATTGGCGTTAAGAGGGAGAAACTTCTCAAGTGTGTAACAGCCAGCTGAAGAGAGTGGAACATCGTTCCATCAGCTGTGTCAAGGAATGCGGCAATTATTCTCTTGACGGATCTCCGCTGATGTGGGTCTCTCTCTCTCTCTCTCTCTCTCTCTCTCTCTCTGTGATGGGAGGATGAATAGCATTGCATGGCTGTCATGCGATTTGAAAAACGTACTCATCGTTCATCTATGAGAAGAGCAAATGTTAATTCGAGTGTGGAGTCTATTCAATTCCGAGTTAATGACTGATATTCTTCTCATCTGTCATTTGCGTACATTGAAGGTGTAGACACAGAGTCTCGCGTGATATTCGCTCATACACTTTAATCAATTCAATACTGACATTCGGAGACACTTGAACATTTGTTAGGGAAGACAGATCAAAAACATGCTGCTCGTGACACGTGTCATAATTATTTTCATAATTTCATTGCATATGATTTCCTCAAATATCGTCTTAAATTACCTGATATTTTACCCCCCCATCCGCCCCGATATCCTTAGGATTTGGTCAATGAACTTCATTTCGATATACAAATGAAGTATTGTCTGTTAATTCTATGTTTTTTTTCTTTTCTTTTCCTTTGAAGTTTATTAACCGTCGTTCAGAGCGTGTATTGAAGTGCGTGCGCTTGCATAGATAAATTTGAATTAATTGCTTTCATGTTGACCCTATTCATTGTTAAGTAATTTGCTTTGTAGCCCAGTGAGTTCCAGTGCTAAGCCCGATTATTATTATTATTATTATTATCTTACAAAGGTAACTTGTACAGAACAGAATAGCTACTTCGTAATAAAAAGAAATATAAACAAAACATACGAGGGTATGTATTACCTTTGCCCATTTGCAGTTGATATTTGCATATTGATTATCTGACATCATTTATATTCCTTAGTTCTATGACTTTCTGGAGGACTGAGGACTTGCCCTTTTTCGGGAAGAATACAGATTGCACACGCACCTTAAGCATCGGTGCTCGACGAAGTCATTCATTCATTTCCTCATTCAGTCAATAAGGAGACTTTTTTTTTTTTTTTCCTTCTTATTTTTTTTGGATATGCATCTCGGCTTTTGTGCCGTGTTTTCTATAACCTACAGAACGTGATTTTTTTTTATTTCAGTTTTTTTTTTTTTTTTTTGTTTTTTTTTTTTTTTTTTTTATAAATTTTCCTACTTTTCATCGTTAGTGTCAAAATTTACTTCTTGGCATAAATTGGTCAGTTAATCGCTCTTCACTATCCATTTTTATCATTATTCCGTTTAATATATTATTAAGAAATCAGTGAATTGTTGAAATTTTAAAACAATTAATCCTTTAATATCTGCATTATCTCCTGTTTGTAAAAAGAAAAATTAATCTCTATGATGAGAATATTTGTTCCCTTCTTCCATCGATAAATCACCTTTAACAGTTAATCAGTGTGATAGTTATACATATTGTTAAATTTCATTCATTCAGTAATTAGCCTTTGTGGAAGAAGGATTGCTTACGCACTCAGATAAATAAATGATGCCATCGGTGCTATTAAATATTTTCGTTGCTATGCATTTGACTTCTGTAATAGCCATACAACAACATATGCTTATTGAATAAAGGAATGCAAAGCACATATGAAAGGAATCTTTAGGTAATGATGTTTGGATACATTGTTTTCGTTAAAGTCTTATTGAGAATCATATGTATGTGTATGTATGTATATAAATATAAATGATCAATTGCCATCAGTTATGCCCGCATGAATTATTTTTTATACTTACAAATATTAAGCCAATAATAACGCTTGATACTGAATTTACCCCAAAAAGAAGTTAACTATATCTTAGTTTTACCAGACCACTGAGCTGATTAACAGCTCTCCTAGGGCTGGCCCGAAGGATTAGATATTTTTACGTGGCTAGGAACCAATTGGTTACCTAGCAACGGGACCTTCAGCTTATTGTGGGATCCGAACCACACGATATCGAGAAATGAACTTCTATCACCAGAATTAATTTCTCTGATTCCGCGTTGACCGAGCCGGGAATCGAACCTGGGACCACCGGATTGGCAGCCCAGCTCGAAAACCACTCGTCCAGCGAGGAACTTCCTGGGATTTAGTTAGAATAGGCGGGAATAATTAAATATTCTTCAGTTCCGGATAGGATTGGAACCGTGGCCTGGTCTAGAAAGGACGATAGACATGGCTTTGACCACTCCATCATCAAGATACATACATACATATATATATATATATATATATATATATATCTTATATATATATATATATATATATATATATATATATATATATATTATATATATATATATATATATATGTATATAAGCCTATATCTAAGCTGATAGTAATAAAGCGTATATCGTATTAATGAAAACAGAATTATATACTTCTTCGTGGGATAATTGAATAGACGTTGCAACGCCTTAATAACATCATAATGCTTATGCACCAAATCCCCTACGAAAGGGGAAATCCCACATTGTATTCCTCACACGGATCAACTAATAGTAGTGGCAAGCGAATCCAAAAAGTGTGAGGAAATCGAGAAGTTGAGATAATTACTGAGGCCATTGAGAAAAAGACACATTTCACTTATTGATCTGAAACGTCCCTTTGATTTATGTAGAATGCGTCACCATGAGAGGGTTGAATTTTCCAGGATTTTGCACACGTGAGAGAGTGATTTCATGATATCATTTGCATTGTTGATTCCGTATAGTGAAGATGATAGGGAAGATGAAAGAACTATATCCACATTTCACTTTGAGTGCAAGCAATGGACATGGATGAGTTTATAATCATGTATTTCAATCCAGATCTACCATCGTTTTCACTTCGGACGTGGGTTGGTAGTACGATGATTAAATTCGTATTTGTCCTTTTTCTTTATTTTTTGTATATAATGATGGTCGCCACGAATATAATAAACTGAGTTGAGTATAGTGGCCATTGACTCTTGACTAACATTAGGGTTTCAATTGTCGTTACCTGTTTGTTAACATTCTTGTGCATACATACCTGTAATATATATATATATATATATATATATATATATATATATATATATATATATGCTATATATGTATGTATTTATATACATGCGTTTTTGTATAGCTATATATGTATGTATATTTGCATATACGCATATTATCCTTCCTCCAACTAGTATTTTGGTAAGAGGGTCTTCAAGTCACATGTCCATCTATTTATACCCTGCCCACGTTGCACTACAACGGTTCACCTCTTTAGTTAACTGAAGCATAATGGGTTTCATTGGAACGTGCCCACGGTCACATAATAAATACATAACAGTGGTCGAGTGGGTGAGCCCCCTGGCCGCACTAGCAAGGGGATCCGAGATTGATGTCAAGCGGGGTACAAATTTATAACTTTTATGTTAAAATATCCAGTGTGCCACTCTCAACCCTGGCAGTGAATTAAGTGCTTGGTAGTTAGCTGACTGTGGATGGTAAATGACCGAGGTAGCACTTACACTCTGAAACGTTTGCTGAAATCCGAAAGTCAACACCTTCTGTGAGGAACTGCACTTTGGAGAAGTGTATGTATATGTTTGTGTGTTTGTTGTGTGCGTGTATATATATATATATATATATAGATATATATAATATATATAGATATATATATATATATATATATATATATATATATATATATATTTACACGTTTGTGAGCATACTATATATATGTGTGTGTATGTATCCTATAATTATATTATGAATTTTACAGAAGCGTGAGTAATGATTTTCGTTTTACTTTTCCTTTATCTGAACAACAACAGCAACAACAACAACAATAATAATAACAATAATAATGATAATAAGTTATAAGTAGCACTTCAAATGAAATAATGAACTGCACCGTATAGATAATAATAGTCCTTTTCAAATCATATGTTGTGTTTTCAAGCCACTAAATCCACGCATTTATTTTCTGTTATTTTGACAAACGCACACTCTGGCAAAGAACGAAGAAGTCCCGAGATGTATTGAAAAAGGTTAAGTTTTAAAAGATGCTAAAGAAAAAGCAGGTTTCAGAGAAACGCTTAATTGATTTATGAACATTACACCTGTCAATCCTGTGTTTATGAACTGTATTATTTATTTGTTTACTAATTTATTTGTTCTTTTCTCTTGATTGATTGCATAACTCCTTAGGACAGTTGAGATGAGAGCTTCTGCAAGCTACAGTTTCTCTTATCCACAGAATTGTATTCATATCTTGGCGGTATTTCAACTCCTATTAAGTAACACTTCATAAATATAAGATGCGAACACCCGTTGTAGTTTAATGATAGAGTTTAACAGCGGATTTTGTCGTTTTCATTGTAAAATTATTCCATATATAAATATGAAGTACTGTATAGTATTTACATTCACAAACTGGTCACATGGTTGCCCATTCCTTTCGATAGAATACATTTCATGAAGTGATTTCCTCAGTTTTATTATTCTAATATTATTCACAAGTTGCTTTCGTTTCCAGTGTCATCACACAATGGGTAGTTAAATTAACAATCTCTGAATTTTGTTTCTGTTTCTTTGCAGAATTTCATTTTCATTTTGGATGAATGCTGTATATGATTAGTGTGGTTTTAACCTTTCTTGCTCTTTTCTTTTACACTTCTCTTCTCAATTATATTTACAATATAGATGTTTCTGGTTTTATCAGACTACTGGATGTTGTCATATATATATGTATGAATATATTTATACATACATAATTAACATATTATAGTTATATATTTACTACATTGTCTTGAGTAGTATTATTATAAAATATTCATTGATGCCTATGATGATTATTCATCACAATGTAGGTATTATTGTCTTATTTCTGTTGCGAGCTCGAAGACTTTTTTATCTTGTTATACTTTAATGTGTCATACCTTCTTTCCAATAATTTTAGCATTGTTAATATAATCTGCTATATTGCATTGAGTTTTTAAATTCATATATAGTATATAACACGTATCTTAACTTCTGGTAAAAAGTGACCAGTAGATTCTACACATACACATATATGTACATATATATGTATTATCATTCAAACTGTATATATTATCTTGACCTCCAGAATATCTAGTTGACCTCAACTCACATAGGGGGCTAGAATTACCATTGCATTTTAAAGTAATTAAAAGATGTAATTGTTAACCTAATGTTTTGAAGCTTTTCTTCATTTCCATAAAGAAAAATTGGCTTATTTCTTCAATGATGCAATTTAAGTAACATTCACATGAAGCTTAATTATCTCTTGCAAAATTTCTTGACATCAAAAATCTGTGTGCTATGTAATAATGTCCTTATATCAAAATAAATACACTCTTCATACAAATATATAAGAAAATATGTTTGTAACAAAATTCTGAGAACACTTACATAAAACAAATATTTATAACATTGTACATTTAATATTATACACATACATATATATATATATATATATATATATATATATATATATATATATATATATATATATGTATATATGCGCACATATCAGTGAATACATATATTACAATTAAATACTAAAATAACTTACATAAAACATTTGCAAATGAGACATTGAAACATAAAAAAGTAAATATCATATCTGTAAACACACACACAAAGCAGCCCACATGACATAGAACCCACGAGAGCGGAACGTGACAAAATACAGCGGAGTAAACTACAGCATTAAAATTCAAATAACCTGTAATGCATGCGGTTACAAGCAATTCGTTCCTTTAACATGTTGTAAGTGAACAAAATAATTACGTTATAATGACCTGCGAGATGAGAAGAAAAAATAAAATGGGAGAAAAATGTCAATCAATTCATCTTTGCAATATTTTAAGACAACTGCTTCTCCAGATGTCGCGAGCTAAGTAATACTGTTAATGACTTGAAGACCATTAAACAAAATGAACCGTTCATTGCCTTCTCATTATCCCTGTCCACGGGTGGGTAATTGGCAGCGGGTTAGGTGTGGGTAATACACCTCCGAGAGAGAGAGAGAGAGAGAGAGAGAGAGAGAGAGAGAGAGAGAGAGAGAGAGAGAGAGATTGTCTTTGAATTGCTAAATTCTGAACGAGACAAATTTTTGAGATTCGGTGATACCGAGAGGTAAGAGACTATATTTACAAGAGGGCCATTATTTTAAAGGCGTTCGGTTGTAATTCATAGACATGCAATGGAAAGGACAAGTTAAAAAGATAAAAAAAAAAAAATAGTTGAATGATAGTTTGAAAGGGAAGGTCAGCCTATAGTCTAGTGTGGTAGGTTTCTAATCTTGAAAGAAAGAAAGGAATTAGTCACTTTGATTTGCGCAGTTATTCAAGAAATTTTTTTAGAGTGCTCAGGTGGTTGAAAAAGGCAATTGCATCGCAGAAATTTGAAGCAGTTCATGTCAAATTAATTCGGACATTTAATTTATATACAGTTGAATATGCGTATGCGCATACAGATTGAAGTGCGTAAATATGTAAATAACTTATCACTGGGGAAACAAATGTAATATCAAATCAATATCTGTAGATGTATTTGTTACCTCTTTAGAATTGTAAAGTCTTATAATCGGAAAAAGTTGGCTAGCTCTCATAAAAATACCCAGAGAAGCTAAGTGCCCTTGTCTCGGGACACAGTATTAAACAAATAAACGTTTGATATTATCTCCAGAAGCAATGCGGGGAATAAAAACCTTCCATCAGGTTTTTCTTTCCGTTCCGCTCTGCAACCAGGCCCTGATTGACAGCACATGCTTATATCCGCGGAAAAACACTATAACCAATGGGCCCCCTTAATTTTTGAGTTGGGATTTTGGCAGCAGTGATCCTAATCCCACTATAAACACAGCTGTGGGGGGATTACGGACCATTCAGGAACCATGAAAAGATCCCTTCCCCCCTCCCGCTCTCCCTCTCTCTCATCCTCTGTCTCACCCTCCGCACTGCTGATCTCTGACCACTAGGTGCTGTCCCGTCCCTCCAACAAACCAATTGCCTCCTCAGTTTCGGGCCACTTATAGATTTGCCGAATGATGATGGGCCACTATGCACGACGCAGAGATGAAGCAGGTGTGTGTGTGTGTGTGTTTTTTTTTTAGTGGTAACTATAAATTCGAGGGTCGCGATTTCTGCAGTTTTATAAAAAATGAAAAAAAAAAAGAAAAAAGTAGTATATTTTCTCTCGTGATTCATATCAAAAACAATATCGCAAGTGTCAACAATGCTTATTTAGTTGTAAATACCAACCGTTTTTATCTATTTATCCTCCATCCTTAGGATTTTGTAATTAAGGCGCCTGCAAATGAATTGAAGTCAAAATTCACTAGTAACACGTCATTCATTCAAGTGTAATGTTATTCTTATGCATTTACAGAGACGGTCAGATAAGAAAGCTAATGTTTTCCAATACTCTCCTCACCGTCCTTACAAGTTTGGGGTCCAGTTCTAAATTCGTCAAGTCTCTTAGTAATACGCAATGAATTTGTAATTTTAATAACAATATCGGGGGATTGCATGAAAAGCGAATAACACAAGTTCAGTCTGGTCCTTCTTGAAATGATACAAATCCCTCTCTTGGTAGGAGTCTAATCTTTAATAGGTAAATGGGAGAAATCTAAAAATTCATTACGCTCAAAGAAAGATGAAAAGGGGAAGATGCATTTTTATTTGCTATATTAAATCTTACGAGTTTCTCTCTACGTTTGAGTATTGCAATTGAGCGCCGACGTGATTTCTAACTTTTGGCAGCGAACATCAAATACAAGAAGATGAAAGAATAAAAGAATATGTTAATATTACACCATTATTGTTCATTGCTCGAATCATGTACCCGCGGCGAAAATTTGCGGGGAACGTTGATCGGGAAACAGCTTCAATCTTATATTTATGCAAAAATAAATTGTGGGGAACAGATGGAAATGACTAAAACCAAAATCACACTATACTCATATATGTATAGCACCTGAAAAGTATATATATATATATATATATATATATATATATATATATATATATATATATATTTCATTTACATGTGTATTATATTATCTATATATATATATATATATATATCTATCTATATTATATATATTTCTATTTATACTATGTATATTATATATTTCATTTACATGTATATTATATATAAACTAACTAGATAAATCTATTCTATTATACTAATATATATATCTATCTATAATATATTTATTTCATTTATATGGTATATTTATATCTATATATATATATATATCTATTATATCTTATATATCTATCATATAATATATATCTATACATATACATATATAGTGTGTGTGTGTGTACTTTTGTATACTATGAGACAGCTGTTGCCATAGAAATTTTGTCCGTAGCAATTCCGCCCTTGTTCCAGGTTTAATGGATTTACGTGGCAGTAAGTGATATCTTATTTTCAGAAGAGAGAACGACTGTTAGAGGAAAAGAGATATTAGCGTAAATAAATAGCGTTATGGTTTGTTATTACGATGTACTTGTATGTAATTTAATTCTTGCACCGCAAATATCATTATTAGACGGAAGTTGTAATATGTTGAGCGATAAGATTCATATGGCAAAAACTTTGATGTGCAAGAAGTAAAAAATTTTATTTTACAATATATTAATGCCACGGATTATAGTGTAAAAGAGTAGCAAGTATAAATTTAATGAAATTTAAAGCCAGTGACTGCTTGAAAGACAGGAAGTCGAAATTGATCACTCAACATGAAATATGGAAGAGAAAAATCTTGGATACTGAAATCTGGAAAATTCAGAAATTTTGGCCAGAAAGGTGTGACGCAAAGTAGTACTGGTTGAATTGCATATTATGCAGGACTTGATTTGTATCTCTTAGAGCATTTGCTGTCATGCTTAACTACAGGGTGTTAGTGGTCTCCTACGCACATACACCACAACATTATATATTATATATATATATATTATATATATATATATATATATATATATATATATATATATATATATATATATATATATATATATATATAATTATCTTGATATAAATTTTATATTTATACATTATACCTATATTTACATTGTGTGTGGCTGTATATATTTCACGTTTCGTACTTCATTTCAAACTTTACAATTAAATAACAAATGAGATTTCAAATAGATTCCCCAACTTCTACCAGGGTTTATACAAATATTGCAGCATCACAGCAAAATAATTTTCACATAAACATTTTATATATTTATATATGTATAAATTATATATATATATATATATATATATATATATATATATATATATATATATATCTATAGATATATATATATATATATATATATATATATAGATATATATATATATATGATATATAAGTTATATATATATATATATATATATATATATATATATATATATATATATATATATATATATATATATATATATATATCTATAGATATATATATATATATATATATATATATATATATATATATATATATATATATATATATATATATATATATATATATATATATATCATATATATAGTTCTATATATAGTCTATATATCTACACTATCTATCTATATATATAATATATATAATATATAATATATATATATATATATATATATATATATATATACATATAATCATAACAAAAACCATAATTATACCTTCAGTTTGTTGTACACACATACATGATCAAAATAATTTTTGGAAGCGTACGCTTAACAAATACTGATCCTGAGTTGCAGCTAGAACTAAATGCATATGTAGTCAGTATGTGAACAATACCTATGCAGCATGTGTTTTGTAAAAGTGTGTGATCATTTGTATTGTAAAATGAGTATGCTTGCAGTGCGAACATAGACATACAATATAATTTTTAAATGATAGTTTTATTAGGGAAATGCTTATTTGGATTATTATAGATGATTTTAATATTAATTATTGCACATACACATTATACACACAATTCACACTTGTAAATATATTGTCTTTCTCCGTAAATACGAATATACACATACATATGTAATATGCTGTTTTTACATACAGAATAAAATAACAGAATCTCAAATAGATAACGATATTAGTTACATATTAAAACATTTTACATATATTTTAAACCAACAGATGTTTTTACATTCGTACCAGTAGGACATTATTTCATAGTAATAATAATCAAAGTGAATAATAAAGCAAAACATTTGCAATTATAGAAATGTAATTATAATAGATTTTTCTATATAAGCCAATTTTTCCTTTCCTTATATTTTTTTCTTCCGTTGTAAGAATTTCAAATCGATTGTTTTCTGCCGTAAATTAAATGTGACTTTTTTTCTTACTTATAAAAATTTTGGTTGATGTTTTTTTATTTCTGGAAAATAATGCATAGCATCTTTTCGATTCATATTTCTGGATCTAAATCAGAATTTTAGGTCGTGTCTGGTATCAAATTAAACCCACAGTATAGACAAATCTTTCTTTTATTATTCATAATAAGTTTAATACAAGGTTATGTACATTTCTTGACTACAGATTTTTTTTTCAAATTATTCTTAAAGTGGATATTAAGATTATCCTGTCTCACGTGATCCTTTGTACTCTGACAAAAAAGCAAAGAAATGTCCACAGTGTAAAAAGTCTCTTTCTTTATTATTTCGTTATGAATGCATGAAAATCATTGTGGTTTTTTACTAAGAGTAAATTTTCGTAAGGAATTTCTGTATATTTTTTTTTATCTTTACCCGTGAAGGATTGGTAGATTAAGGGGGTGGGGGAGGGAGGGAAGGATTGTATAGGAGGGGGGCCTACATGATAGTAGTAATGGTAGTAGTAATACAACAGTAATAGCGGTATTATTTTTAGGCGTGATTTGACAGTGAGGTAATATTTCAGGATCACGTATCACCTACGTTACTATAGAGCCTCATACAGACATTCAGAACATTAATGAACAAACACAGACGGGGTGATGAGACGTTGAGCACGGCGCCAATCTTTCATTTTTTGCATTTCTCTTATTTTTCATTTCTATTTTCTTTTCTGGAATTCATCTTCTTGCTACCCACACAGGCGGTTTGGAAGTTGAGTGGGGTCTATATATAAATATTCCGGTTCATTTAATCTTTCCTCATTTTTTTTTTATTTCCTTTTTCTCCTCCGCCCCGTTCACAACCCCCGACTGTGCAGATGCATAGGGTCAATCCCCACCACCAGCGGCCCGATCACCGCCTGCATGTATGTATGTATGTATGTATACGTGCACACAGGACCTATACGGGCACCAGCGCAGATTGATGACGAAGAGGAGGTTCTTCTTCCGAAAGGCGGCACCCGGTACCTACGCTGACACCGCGGGTCGACGACGCTTCTGCTGTCATTCTTAAAAGGTAAATGGAACAGCGGTGAAGACCCCCGCTCACTTCCTTGGACAGCGAAGTGGACAGATTGCTTGTTGCGGTCCAACAGGTACCGGATGTCGCCGCCGTGGGTTAAAGCAATATGGGTTGAGACGTCGTGGGCCACGAAACTCGAAGTAGGGGAGACCAGGGGTGGGAGCGAGAACCTATACGGGACTGCACAGCGGTGATCGTGGGGACAATAAGGGGAGAACACAAGGGCGGTGGTACCCGCCTCCCGCAGAAGGGGAGACATCGCGCAATGATTGTTATTTTTATTATGATTTTAGGCGCAAAGTATTATTTATTATTATACCTGATATTATTTTGCTGTCATTTCTAAACTGTTATTTATTTATTTATTTATTTATTTATACTGGCGCTCATTTAAGAAAAAAAAATATGTCCCGGTTATTTCTTTTTCTTTTTCTTCGTTTTCAGGTCTTGGATCCATTTTCGTAGGCTGGGAACGCTGTCAAGAGTTTACCGATATATAAGTCGTAGTGGGAATCACCGGACGACGAAGCCACCGCCCGGCTACCGCTGAGGAGGATGACAGTGATTTTGGGCGAAGGGAGCGAGCGAGCGAGCGGGCGGCTTTCTTTCTTGAATCCTTTCCACGACACGACACGCAGTCCACGTTATTGGAATCCAGCGGTAGCCACAGCGACACGGAACGGAGGCTGCTTGTTGGTTTTTATGATTATTAATAATTATCTTATTTATTTCTCACTTAAATATGTACACCACTACATCACCACACATCACCAGTCCACTCCGACGTTAGCATATCAGCGGGGGAAACAGCCAACACAAACTAAATAAATTCCGGGGGTTAATCTAAATATGAATGATACATATAGTACAATGAAATTATTATTATTACAAATTCACCTCGGGAGACGTATCACAAGTGCGGCGCTGCCTGACGGGGCATCCACCGCCACAGTTTCTTTTTAGCTTCTTTTTTTCTTCTTTCTCTCTTCGAGTATTTACAAGGGGATGACTATGTACACGGCGGCGGCGGGCGGCGGGTGGCGGGCGGGCGTGCGGACAGGCGGGCGGCCTCCCACACCCACACACACAACAACGACAACAACACTCACCAGTTGTTTGTTTATCTTCTCGCACTCGCTCATATTATCCTCCTCCTCCTCCTCCTCCTCTCTCGCTCTCACCACTTCTACCATCATCATTTTCTTCGACTGGAAAAATCGACAATAAAAAAAAGAAGAAAAAAAAAGGAAGGTATATCGACGTCATCACGACTCTGTTTCGAACTGATCATCATCATCAGCAGCAGCGCTCTTGCACTTGAATATTGATCGATTGATTTATTTAGCTGTAATGTAAAAGTTGCTGTGGTGTTGATATTGACTGTGATTATTATTATGATTAATATTTCTAGCAATAAAAGTCCGGCAGCGGCGTTGGAAGTGGTGGAGGCTCAAGAGGATGTTATACAGGTTGTGGCCTACCTGGGGAGATGATGGATGCTGTTTAGCGGTGATGATGAAGAAGAAGAAGAAGAAGAAGATGATGATGATGAAGATGATGATGATGGTGGTGGTGGTGGTGGTGCGTTTAAGAGGGGGGCGGGGTACAGGGGGCTGCTGAGCGGCGACACCACCACGGACGGACGGACAACACCCACAACGACAGACAGACAAGCCTTCGATAGCGTCGGAATACTTCTTGACAGGTGGGCGTGGGTTGTGGGGCCGCCCGCACAGGTGTGTTGTGGGCTGAGCGCCCAAGCGCTGGGACGCCCAAAAGCAACCCCCATGCCACCCATCATCGTTCTACCGCTGGAGGAAATGTTCAAAAGACGCTGCACACACACACACACACGCACACACACACTCACACACAAAAGGAATCAAGAGTCGACGCAACCGCTACATAATTTTTCACATGGAAATATATGAAGCTCAGTTTAACTGTTTAATTCGACACGACTACTCTTTCACGTCACTGAGGAAAACAGATAAAATGAATCTGTATGTAAACATGGCGCTCTGGCGAGAGTCTATCTAAACCGTTTTGTTTTTTTCGTTCTATGGAATGTCTGGCGAAGTATGGAATGTTTTTATTTTCCCTTTTCATGTCTGGAACACTTTTCTCTTTCTTTATACACGTCCTCGACACAAGAAGAGGTTAGTTCAAATAAAATGAGTTTGTTTATTATCACTGAAAAAGTATCCCATTTCATCTTTCTCGCACATACAGTGGACACATTTTTTCCTCTTCTTCGATGAAACAAAAGTGGGGTTGACGGCAAATCTATGCACTCCTCGCGGGGAAGGGTACCTAAATAGTCACCAACCCCTCACCCAGGGACCAATGGTTCCTGGGGAGGACCCACGAGGACCGGTAGGAATGGCAAATGGGCGCTGCTTATCTTTTATCATTTCTTCTGCGGATGCCTTTGCCATGTGGCTACCGAGTCTTAAGCTCTGACTTTGTGTCCGTCTCTCCCCCGGGGCTCCCTGTGGCATGAGCTAAATTTTTGAAGGGGCGGCAGGAAGAGTCATTCTTTATAGGAGCGACCAACGCTCCCTCCAGTAGGTGCTGGTCAGTAGGCTGGCTCCTGCCACAGGTTGAGCGACCATCAGTGGGAGGCCGTGTGCGGAGGCGCCACGCTATGAGGGGGCATTTGCGGCGAGAGTAACGGACCTGGCGGGGAATGCTGGGGAGGCAGGTGTGTTGGAGACCCGTGCATCGTCTGGTGGGTGTAAGTGGGATACTTCAATTCACGGGGAAGTTCTACTGACCTGGGTTGTCCGTAATCAGATGTGGGCGTTATCTGTTGACCTGGACCCGGTGGGGTACCGTTGACACCTTGGGGACCGTCGTGCCCTGCTCCCATCATGGGAGGCGTCATCCTTTTCTCCTTCTGCCGTCTGTTGCAGAACCACACTCGCACCACCTCCTTCTCCAGCTGAAGGGTATCGGCGAGGGTCGAGATCTCCTGTGCCGACGGTTTGGGTTGTTTGTGGAAGTGTTGTTCGAGGGCCCCCTTCACCGACACTTCTATGGAGGTGCGCTTTTTGCGTTTCCTTCCCTGGGCAGCGATCTTGTCGATGGACGTTGGGCTGCCCGTGGTGGAGTCGGCTTCCTCCAGCCACTTCATCAGCAGAGGTTTCAGCTTGCACATGTTTTTGAAGGACAACTGTAGGGCCTCGAATCTACAGATTGTGGTTTGTGAGAAGACGTTGCCGTAGAGGGTCCCGAGGGCGAGGCCGACGTCGGCTTGCGTGAAGCCCAGTTTGATTCTTCTCTGCTTGAAGGACTTGGCGAAAGCCTCGAGGTCGTCACTGGTTGGAGTCTCTTCCTCGGCCTCGTGATGAACGTGGTGGTCAGGGGTGACAGGTGACTCGCAGTGGATGTCTCTCAGGTGTCCAGGATGCATCTGTGGGGGAAGCATACCATTCATAGCGTAGGCTGCTGCGTGGTGTCCCAGCGGAGAGCCGCCGTTACCAGCAGACAAACTGTAGGGCGAGGACACTGGTGGTTGCCAGCTATGTGACATATGGTGGGCTGGACGGTGATGGAGACCCATTTCTGAAGGCTGCGGCTTGATATCCTGATGGAGATGTGGATGTGGATGCATGGAGGCCCAGTGACTCGGGTCTGAAGGAGGCAAACCTACCCATGGGTTGTGGGCCATGGGCGCTTGGTGTTGGGGCATATACTTCATTTCGTGGGCTTCACGCCCATACCCTTGAGTGTTCACTATGTTCATTGTTAGACAGTCCGGCACACTGACTGGATCAGAACACACTGCACTTGAAGCGATGTAAGTTGTTGTAGCCATTACACAGCAAGTCTGATCAGACTTGCAAACAGTCTGACCGCGACTCTGCCTACAAACTCACAACTGAAGTACACTTGCGCGCTAACATCCAGCGACAGTGTACGACTCCGCCCCCTCTCCTTTGCCCTCCGCCCATTGGCTGTCGCTTCTGTTGGGGGGTACCCGTGCGTGACGTCATGTTAAACTATCGCCTCATTGGACCGTTCAGGGACAGGAACTGTAGACGGATTCTCTTGGTTTATTCTGTCTCAACCGAGCCCTGTCTTCAAATTTGGTTGATTTGCTCGATTTACCCTCGGAATAGCTATGTGTTCCTCTGTCGAGAAAGGTGGAGTAGACAGAACCTCCCAAATCCACTGCCTTTGAATCAAATTCCAACTCGAAAGAAGCAGATGTTACGCTCGAGTGCGTGTGGGCGGGGCCAAAGAAGTTGCAGAGTGATGTACGGGATAGTGGGCGGAGCGCCGACAGACTCCTCCCCTTGATTGTAGGCTGAATGTTTACTCGCTGGTCTTCGGCAGCCTGGCCCGGCGCGTGCCGCTTACCGCCGCCGTCCTCCTCCTCCTCCGCCTTCTTCTACTTCTTCTTCAACATCACCCATACCGACCCTGGCAGGTGGGTCCTCCCCGGCATGACCACAGCCACCATCAGTCACACGCAACGAACAATTACTCAGATCACTTGATAATTAGTTCCACATTTGCCTTACCATAGTTTAAAGAGCATTGTTTTTTTTTCTCTTTTGGTAGGCGATCATTTTTTTATTTGATATGTGATCCTGTAAACCGCCTCCGGTCGTGAAGTTTGGTTGGTTTTAATTGCAAGAGAGAGAGAGAGAGAGGGGGGGGAGGGAAATAAAACAATTGGGGGACGTTAATGGTATAATAATGACCTCCTTGAGCGCAAGAGCAAATTTTGTGTGCTTTTTTTATTTTTATTTTATATACAACTTTTCCGGTACACAGTCCCCCCATGAGTAAGCTGGTGACTGCTCTTTTCAGCTGAGCATTAGATCATCATCAAAGTCGTTCATCGCTCTTGTAATTTCCCGTCAGCATTCGAATGACAAGCTGCAAGCACGCTTGTGGAAACAGAGTGACGTCATGACGTCATCGATATGACACCCGTGCGATTTTGTATTTTTATACCGAGTTCGATACCTGAGGCTCTCCTGTATTTTTTATTTTTATTTTTTATTTTTTCATTTTTTTTAAAATTTTTTATTTTTATTTTTTGAAAATCGAGCGAGAGCGTATTTACGGCGTCTTAAGTCGCTTCAAGTGCCACCAGTCTGCTCAGCTTTAGCAAAGGGGAGCCTTTCACACAGCCAAAGTTCGTAGTTATTTTTTTTCCTCTCTCTCTCTTTCTCTTTTTACGTGGCTCTTCTACTACACCTGTGCTTTAGCAGGCCCGCGAGGACATAATTTGTTAGCCGGAAGTCTGCCGAGTAAGTAACTGAAAAGACTTTTCTTCTTTGTTATTAAATGCATCCCAAAGTGTGTGTTTTTTTTTTGGGGGGGCATGAATTGTGTTGTCAGTGTTTGTGTTTTTTTTTTTCATATGTACTTGTATTTATGCTAAGTATATTTGTATTAGCATATATATATATATATATATATATAGTATATATATATATATATATATATATATATATATATATATAATATCTATATATATATATATATATATACATCGTGTTGCGAAATGGCTTACTATACATACGAGTGTATGCATGCAAATGACTACCTCGAACTTGAAGTAGTTAAAAAAATTATATCTTTCTACTCGAGTACCTGAATGAAAGGCAAGCTTAACAGTGAACTGAAAACGCGGTCTTGTTGTCGAGTGACTTCTTAATTGGATTAACTGATATTTAATATACTGTTGAATCATATTTTAATAGATGCATGAATTTGTCGTTAAATTCAGCATTGAAATTGTTTACGTATTTTGCTGTTTTTTTCCATTTCGATTTTTCCCGGCGGGCGAAAGATAAGTGTTTTCGGCGTTATTACTTATCAGTGTCAATTCTAAGTGGGGTTCACAGCGGAGAATTGAATGACCCGCACGAGATCGATCTGGCAAGGCAGTTCTTAATCGCTTGGAACAAGTAGCGTTGATAACGGTGGTGAGAGTAGTGTAGGTACCTACTTTATTTCAGCTCATGATTTGCCTTTTTTAAGTTTTTTAATACACGAATTCTATATGATTTGCCGTTTAAGTTTACTAACCTACGAATTCTCAGTGGTTTATCTTTTGGCTTTAGTAATACATGAATTCGGAATGATTTG
This sequence comes from Macrobrachium nipponense, assembly GCF_015104395.2. Lineage (NCBI taxonomy): Eukaryota > Metazoa > Arthropoda > Malacostraca > Decapoda > Palaemonidae > Macrobrachium > Macrobrachium nipponense. Next base: position 38,281,305 of record NC_087212.1, read on the forward strand.
CCTTTTGAGTTTACTCGTACAAGAATTCGGAATGACTCGTCATTCAAGTTTACTCTTACACGAATTTTGAAGGGTTAACTTTTCAAGTTTATTAATACACGAATTCGGAATGATTTACCTCTTAAGTTCATTTGTATACTAATTCGGAATGATTCGCATTTTAAGTATATTAATACACGAATTCGGACTGATTTACCTTTGAAATTCATTAATACACGAATTCGGAATGATTTGCCTTTTCAGCTTATAAAATACACGAATTCGGAATGATTTACCGGTTAAGTTTATTAATACACGATTCATTTGCGTTTTAATGAAATGACGTCTCCGAAATGGACGATTGCAGGAAGCGAAATGGGAATATTTTGAAAAGGGGAACCGGAAATCGATGGGTAAATAAGATAGAGGATGTGGATATAAAAAGAAAAGTGAGTAATATGCTAATAGCGGTTTGACTGGCGCCAGTAATGTCACATCAGAATCGATCTATAGAATTTAGGAAAAGGGGCAGGACACCGAATCACGGAGGCTCTGTGGCCCACACATCCATTACCCTCAGCTTTTACTGTCTCCTCCGAGTGAGATGGTTTGTTTCTGTCCTCCTTTTCGGCCGCATTGTACTCAAACCTTCGATTGTTTATTTATTTATTATTTTTTAATTTTTTTTTTACTTTCCTTGTTCTTCGGCACTACAGTTTGGCCAACCCACGTATTTTATTTTATGTTATGCTATTTATTTATTTTTATTTTCGCTATGTACCGCATATTTATTATTTTCATGCGTTGATTGTGTGTGTTTGTACGTGTTTTTGTAAATCAATGTAGGTAATAACTTTTACGCTGTGCCTCTTCTGTATTTATATATATATTAATATATATATATATATATATATATATATTATATATATATATATATATATCGTATATATATATCGAGCTACAATGAATCACGGTAATGTGATATGACTTATGTAATGTATGTATTATATATATATATATATATATATCTATATATATATATATATATATATATATATATTTATATATATAGCTGCATACATATATATTTTTGGTTTATATATATATATATATATATATATATATATATACATATATATATATATATAATATATATATATAACATATATATATAATATATATATATATATGTATATATATATATATATATATATATGATATATATATATTGTAAGTGCACGTGCGCATTCATGTTTGCGTGTATTTATGATATGCGTGATAACCAAGGTGGAATTTTCATAAATTCTGCTATAATTATACACACGCCATTTTTCAAGTTTAAAGGCTGTTATTATTATCGGTCTCTTGTGTATAATAAGTCTTCGGAAGATGAAATAAGCCGCGACCTTCGCGATTTTCTGTCATTTATTTTGGAAACTTTTTATTTATTTTTTGACGTCAAATCACATTGCTAAAAGATTAAATAATTTTAATAAAATGAGATCAAATCGACTTCACCGCTGGCGAGCACAAAGTCTCTCTCTCTCTCTCTCTCTCTCTCTCTCTCTCTCTCTCTCTCTCTCTCTCTCTCTCTCTACCTTTTGTATCTTTTCATTTTTTCCCCCTTTAAGCTTCGGGGCGATTGCGCACCCATAGCTGAGGGGAATTTAAATGTGCAGAAGTGGCAGAGAGGTGAGAGGGTGAATCCCTTTTCCTCCCCTCATTCTAAGCTCCCCTCGTCCCCCTCTCTTCCCCTCGTCCTCTTACCTTTCCCCCTCTTCCTCTTGCCTTCCCTCGTACTGTAACCTTCCCCCTCGTTACTGATTTGAGGGGTCAAAGGTTGACGATTCCTCTCACCTGAGAATCTCCTTCTTCTCCTTCGTTTCTCTATCTCTCGCTGTTATTGTATTATATTTTTTTCACTTTCTTCCATATTATAGCAACTTTAAATGGTTCTCTGAATTTATTCTCTGAATCCTTGTAATATTTCGATGTGAATGTGTGTGTGTTTTTTTTGCGTGTTTTGTTCTATTTATCGCTTTTTTTGCGTATGTTTTGTTCTATTTATCTCCTTTTTTGCGTCTGTTTTTGTTTTATATTTTTCTCCTAATCCTTTGCAATTAAGTTTTTAGCGCTATATTTCATACTTAGCGCAAAAACAAAAAAAACTACAACAAAATTGTCTCTGTCACATTGTGGTTTGATGAATGCCGATAACTGAAATTGCCTTCAGTTTGTAGTATATTGAGATGTCCGGAAGTTCAGTGTTTAATTTTCTTCCGGGATTTTATAATTGCTAGTTGAAGTATGGTTTATCATGCAGGTGCTTCCAATTTTTTTCTTTATTAGTACAAGTTCTGTTTACAAACCAGTGTTGTCTGCAAATGTTTTATATATATATATACATACATATATATATATATATATATATATATATATATATATATATATATATATATATATATACTACACATATATAATACATATGTATGTATGTGTGTATGCATGTATTCGTGCGTAGTATGTATGTGTATATGCATCTTCCACGTCCGTTCATATGTGCGTGATCTTAATAGGGACATTCGTCTTTTCATTGGCATGAAATAATAACCTATAATTTTAAGTTCAATATAATTTTAGGTGTGAGACGTTTTCCTTCGTGAAAAAAACA
>NC_087212.1:38288954-38293954 GCF_015104395.2 Macrobrachium nipponense
TATATATATATATATATATATATATGTGTGTGTGTGTGTGTGTGTGTGTACTATGTATTGTGCACTTGTTTCTTTGTACATATATTTGTATGTTTTTGTGCAACTAATGAAATACACATTAACACCGATCCTACGATAATTTCGCAGATGTCCGTGAAACATCGATCATAAAACGAAAATGAAATATCTGCGCTCGAATAATTTTATTCGTAAGCAGTGACGGAATTTTTTTTTCTACGCATGATTTCGTTTTAAATGCCACTGTTTTAACGAGGGGTTATGTACCTGTAAAAATCCCGAGTCTTATGCTTGATTTCATCAGCAGCAGGTAAACATGTGTGTTTAAAACGGTGAACGCGCAGAGGACATCACCTGGGTTTACCTGTAATCACCGACTTCACCTGCGGTATAGAGGCATCGCTACCTGCTCCTGTACCGTATGATTATTACGAATTCAAGGTGTGACTGTATTTGCGTTTGTGAAGCAGTCTTAAACGGAGAGAACGCTTTTCCCGGAAATTTTAATGTTATTTATTGATTCATCTTTTTATTTATTCACTTTTTTTATTTATGTATTGTTTTGATACAAATCACTTTTAATGAGGATATTTATTTTTAGCGATGATGACCACGGTCATTGCGACGCCAGATGGCTTTGCTACAAAGCAAATCGAAACCTATGCTTTGCAGCCTTCCGTTCCTCTTCCTCCGTTACTTTAGTTCTTTCCTCAATCCTCTTCCTCCTATACTCCCTGTCTTTCTTCCCTTCTCGTCCTTTCCTCCTCCTCTTCCTACGCCCTTTTCGCTTCTCTTCCCTTCCTCTTCCTCCTCCTTCTTCTTCTTCTTCTCCTCTTCCTCCTCTTTCTTCTCCTTCTTCTCCTCTTCTTCCTCCTCCTCCTCCTCCTCATCATCATCATCATCAAAACACACCACACCACAACCTTCGGCGAGATCGATACGAGTTAAAATTCCCCTTGCGACCGAGTTTCCTGCGTCGCATACAAACCAGAGAGCGAAGACGTCCTAACTGCAGAAGTTGAGACGTCCCTTGGAAGAGAGAGAGAGAGAGAGTGAGAGAGAGAGAGAGAGAGAGAGAGAGGTATGCGTGGTGGGGAGAGGGTGGAGATGACCTGAAAGCCGTTTCATTACAATTGTAAGAATTTGAATTTTTTTTCTTGTCTATAATTTTGTTTTGTTTTGTCAAATCCACTTTCCGATTTTGTAATTTCAGTTATGAATCTAAAATAGCAATATGGCTTCAGTGACCTTTGAAGTTTGACGCCAGGTAATGTTCAATGAATTAATTAGTCTTACCACACTAATGTTTAAGGGATTAGATCAGTATCATGCTTTTCACCTTTTTTTTATTGGAATGTTTCTCTCGTTTTTAGAATGAGATTCAATCCTAACCTAGTCCATCCTAGGACACCGTGTCCTATCTAACTTGTCCTTTGGCACCGTGTCTTCTACTACTAGCTAGGTAATGGGGTTGGTGGATTGGGGGTCTGGGAATCCAATGGTCACCAACAGACCTGCTCGAAGCAAGTCTTCATTTTTAAAAAATTAAAGGAAGTGGACAGCTAAGCAGGAAGAGACCGAAGCGAAGGAATGATAAGTAAAAAGCAGGAAGCATTATAGCTGGGGCCTACGAGGGACTACAAAAATAAATATATGTATGTATGTATGTATGTATATATATATATATATATATATATATATACATACATACATACATACATACATACATACGTACATACGCACACACTTTCCAGATTTATGCGGAGCTGATGTTTTAAAAACGTATGTTTATGGATCATATAGCACTATCCACAGTGAGCTGCGTAAGGCACACTGTAAGCGAACTAGGCTTTGTGTAGTCAGTGGTGCCTGCATGTTAAAAACGATACTTTCGTCAAGAATTTTTTTAAGAACAAACATTACAAATTGCAAGAGATGGTTAACACCTTATCTGTTAAACATAGTCTATTCGTGTATTTATTTTTACAAAAAATTTGTATTAGCTTTGTTTTCCTCATACTTGTTATCATTATTATTGCTAAGGTATACATCGGACAAACCTACTAGAAAGCATGAATTTGAAATGAGTTAGATTAAGACAAAAGGGATTAGAAGGACGACGATATTTATTTTCCTTTTCTGGGATCGTAATTACCATTTTTTTTTTTTTAGAATTTCTGAAACGTGTCTGATGCGTCTGTACTCGCAAATTACCATTATTCTTCAGCTATTCCATCCGTCTTTGGAAGAGTACGGTTTTCAGTGTTTCGGAATATTACTTCTTTTTAATTACCTGTGAGAAAATTAATCTTCCCACTTTGGTGACGTTAATTCTATGCTGAAAATTTTACGTCCAGTTATTTTGTTGTTTACGTCAGTATTTATGAATGACTGTGGGATTTAGATGTTCTTTGTTAATTAGGGAGATTGTTTACTGAAGGCATACAGTCATATGTATATATATATAATATATATATATATATATATATATATATATATATATATATATATATATATATATGACGAAGAATAATGGTAATTTGCGAGTACAGACGTATCAAACACGTTTCAGAAAATTCTAAAAAAAAAAAAAATGGTAATTACGATCCCAGAAAAGGAAAATAAATATCGTCGTCCTTCTAATCCCTTTTGTCTTAATCTAACTCATTTCAAATTCATGCTTTCTAGAGGTTTGTCCGATGTACACCTAGCAATAATAATGATATCAAGTATGAGGAAAACAAAGCTAATACAAATTTTTTGTAAAAATAAATACACGAATATATATATATATATATATACATATATATATATATATATATATATATATATATATATATATATATAGTGTGGGTGTCATAATTACACTATTGATGAAAAGATTTTGAAATGCGTAAGAAGTGTTATTTTATGATTCATGTACAATCGTCTCACTTTCATATTCCTTAAACATCAGAAAGAATGTCTCCTCGACTAATTTAATGAGTGGTCATTAAGCGTTTTACCTTCAGCCTATAATCTATTGTCAAATGTACGAAAGCAGCGGAACTCGTAATAATTGGTCAGAAAAAACGCGAGCGGTTAAACGCCTTTTACAAGAATATCCAAACTTCACCCACAGCGAGTATCTCTTAAAGTTTGGAAATTACCAGCTAAAGGTGATTTCATCAAAATCTTAATTAATGACTTACAGACAGCCCCTCCCCTCCCCGTAAGTCATTCAGCTCCGAGAGAAATGAAGCACTCAATGAAATATGAATATTTTTAATCAACAGCGAACCCGTCAGGCTAGCCGTACGAGATTTAGGAATTTCACCTGAGAGGTCAGGTGCAACTACCTAATTATAATAAACTCGGTCGAAGAAACGACTTGATACCTTGCTCACCCCTCTCCGCCTCCCCTTCCCCCCCCGCCCCCATCCTCCTCCTCTCCCCTCCTCCTCAATCTCATCCTCTCTTTCATCCCTCATCCTCGAGCCATCCTTCATGACGTATCAAAAAATCTGCATGAAATGAATAGATCCGTTGTAAAATCAATGAGTTTCTTCTCTCTCTCTCTCTCTTCTCTCTCTCTCTCTCTCTCTCTCTCTCTCTTTTTATACTGAACGGCATCATTTGTAAGTCAATATCGTCTCGTACTTAAACTTACACAAGTTGCTAAGTAACCAAGTTGCTGAGGTGGAGAGAGAGAGAGAGAGAGAGAGAGAGAGAGAGAGAGAGAGAGAGAGAGGCTAGTGTTAATTATGGATAGATAGATCGAGGGAGGCCACGTCAGTCAAAATAGCACACCCTTTTAATTCCATTGATATCGGTAAAAAGGATTTCATTCATATGAGTTAGCGGTGCAACTTTTATAACGCGTGCATACATTACAGAGCATCTCTCTCTCTCTCTATCTCTCTCTCTCTCTCTACTGTAAATTTTCTACATTGTTATTCTTATTAGTCAATTTAGGAATTGGTCTCATTCATACCTAGCGCAGAAGAGAGAGAGAGAGAGAGAGAGAGAGAGAGAGAGCGAATCCTCCACAAACATTTAAGGTGGAAAACGGGAAAACTTTGACCCCTGTTTAACATCACCGATAATTTGCACATCCAGCATCCTTAGAGGTCATTGCATTTCATGTGGTGGTTTGGTTTGGATAATGACTGTGTTATAAATGGCTTGGTTCGTATATCACGACACTGATGTTATTAGATGTGGTTTAATTTATTTGTAACATTAGCTAGAACTGTTATTAAATGTGATTTGGTTTTTATACCAAATGACTGGAATTGTTACTGTATGTGGTTTGGTTCGTGTATCGCTTGGTTGGAACTGTTGTTAATGGTGGGTTGGTTTGTATATTACAAGATTTTAGTTGTTCTTAGATGTGGTTTGGTTTGTATGTCGCAAAATGGAGTTATTAAACCTGGTTTGGTTTCTTTAACTGATTACTCGGATTGTTATGATATGTTTGGTTAGGGTATGATGTGTCAAGTGTTGGTAATGGACGTATATTGGTTTGTATATTACGCGTCTAAATTATTATTGTTCAGTTCAAATCTACGTCCGGATAATCAGGTTGTAGGATGCATACCTTCGAGTTTAAGGATAACTCATGTGTCCTATACAGCGCCACTCCGTAGATGGCTCACAGGATTCTCAAGTCCTAACGGGTTCCAGCCAACATCACTTTCTTCATTTGAATTTTCACTAGTAATTTTTCCCAACTTGGCTCTCCAGCTCCTCCAACTTTACTCAGCCCAAATTTTCACATCTAATTTGAAAGTGAATCACATTGAAGAACTATTCTGGTTCAATTTTAATGGTCGTGATTGGTAAGATTGTGGCGCTGTTATTATTAGAGTTACACACAATCGTTTTTATTATTCTTTTTAAGCGAATCGTGGAAAATAGTTATATCAAGCAAATGACTGAGTATAATATAATAACTTTGTATTACAATGAAAGGAATTTGTGATGTACTGTAATAACCAACG
>NC_087212.1:38298954-38316454 GCF_015104395.2 Macrobrachium nipponense
ACGCTTCTGTTGGATATGGCCCAGCCTCCTTTATTTAGCCCCTTTTTGCGGACGGCTTGTTGTTGTTGTTGTTGTTGTTGTGTTGCTGTTCGCGTTTTTTTATTTGTAATAATTTTTATATGTAATATTTGAGTGTGGTTTCAATATAGTTTATGTATATATATATATATATATATATATATATATATATATATATATATATATATATAGTTAGTATATATATACAGATATATTTTGTGTGAGTTTATATAAATAATTTATTTACTTTTATATAATTATATAAATTATATTCTAAATAAAAATATTATAAGATAATATATATATTATATTATTTATATATCTATATATATATATATGTTGGTGTGTGTGTCTGTGTGTGTGTGTGTGTGTTTTGTGTGTGTATATAAATATATTTACTATATATAATTATATATATATATATATATATGTACTATATCTCGAGTTAACATATTTTTGGTTGACTTGAGTAGTGTCTAGATCTCTGGCGGTTTGTCGACTTTGGTAGATCGTCGCCTTTACCTCCGATTATATGCATTTATGTATATATTTTGTGTATATGTACATAATTATATATATATTTATATTTATTTAGTTTTTGCATATAGCATTACATACATTGCAGTCTATGTAATTGTATTTAAGCGTCACACGCCAAGTAGCTTACAGACACACACACACGCACGCACACACTCACACCCACAAGCACGGATTCAAACCCCCTGTCATATGACTAGTTGATCGCCGAGAATTTTCCAAAATGAAATCGGAGAGACGGATCGACGAACTTTGCATATTAAAGACATCACCGTCTGCATTAAGGGGCAGCCTAAGATGTCTCCCGAACACCTTGATGAATCGAGATGCAAATGAAGCTTATCATTGCGATCCCTCGAGCCAAGAGCTACTTACATACCGATGATGCCACCGTGCAATCAATTGCGATTGAAAAACACTGACGTATAGAGAGTGGCACTGACGGCCGTATAACGCGCTCTGGCCTTGCATGAAATGAGAGCGCAACGCCGCCAGGCGATATATGCTACAAGTGATTTAGAGAAATTGCAGGTGACGAAGGGGGGGGGAGGGGTTGTCGCTGTGACAGGATCAATAAACGCGTATTTGAAAACAGCGCCGGAGAGTTTGCATTTATTGTCCCCAACTATAACTATGGGGACGAGTTTAATCAGGAATTTAAACGGCACATTTTCGGGACGGCGGTATGTATTTTTTGTTTGTTTGTACCAGAGTTGGCAAAATATTCCCCCCCTCCCCCTTCCCGGCTTTACCCATCCCTCCCACAATGTGTTGACTGCCGTAAGAATTGGACCAGTGGTGTTGACATTGAATATGACAGGAAATATAGAACGTAGAAGGTCCTAAGTGCTGTAACATAGCGAATTTGGTGTTATGATTGTTCAGTGAAACACTGTTTTGTTGTTCAGTGAAACATTATTTTGTTGTTCAGTGAAACATTATTTTGCATTGAAAATCAAATGGCGTTCGCCCAAAAAACGACTACTATGTATGTTCTCCTTTGTGGCTGGTTTCGCTGACCGTATTCTTATATTACAATTAATTTTGATCACATCCCAAAATTACCTTCCTTATTCCAAATATTCTGCCGTTACAATAAAGGCTAAAGGTGAAATGCCAAAACAAAAGATTAAGCTATGTAGAAATAGAAGGAGGAAAAAATGATGTTAGATCTTGGCTGCTCATTAGAGGTAGTGAACTTTGATGATGTAAAGCAATAAAGAAAAATAAATATTGAGAAGAAGTGGCCAGAAACAGTCTCCGGAGACAAAAATCAGAGAGAGAGAGAGAGATAGAGAAAGAGAGAGAGAGAGAGAGAGATTGTTTTGCTGTTTGTGAAATAAGGTGGAAGAGAGGCGAGTTGGACTGCACACCATGAGCAGTTAAGTTAAATGGAGCCATTGTAGTGTGAAGCTGCTTGCTGTATTTAAGGTAGTTCTTATTGTCATTTTTTGCGTTCGTTTGCTTGACCTTTGAACATAAAGGACTTTTTTTTATTAAATCTTCTCCTTGAGGATTGAAAGTTTTGTGCAACTTTCACCAGTTGCCAACTGAAAGCGCGACGTCCTGAAAAAACTAATTACGAAATCTTGTTTTGTTGTGATTTCATTTGTAAGGTGTTCAGTAGCATAATAATGGTAAAATTAATAATAATGCTGCTGCTGGAAATGATGATAATTGTGATTGTGGTATGATTGATTACTATGAAACTACTGGTATTATTTTTATTATTGATATACTGAGGTTAATCAGAATACTACTCGTAGTTTTGTACATAATGTTAGTACAACGGAACAGTTAACTTATACGGTATTTTTGTATTCACCTGAAGCAGGACGTGGGGGACATACCCGCATAATTCCAGTACACACACACACACACAAAGCTAGACTACTCGAACCGTCACTCAAGTGGAGGTAGTGATTTGCAACACTCTCCTTTCACTCCTTCATTTCCACAGGTAATTTCAATGCGTCGAAACCGAGGGGCGTCGTCGCCCCCGCGCAAAATCCTGCCATGCCCTGCCCTGCCCTGCCCCTCCATGGTTGGGGGGGCGGGGTGGATCCCATTGGCATATGCGTTCGCGGAAATTCGAATCCAAGTGTGGGTGGGTGGTGTGGTGTGGCGCGGCGCCGAAATGGGCAAATGCCTTTGGAGCTCTTGTCTCTCTCTTCTCTCTCTCTCTCTCCCTCCCCCTCCCTCTGTGGCTTTAACGGAAATCATCGTCGAAGCTTCTTTATTGGGAGCCGTAATGTACATTGTCTCAATTGACTCCTGCGATGCATTATGGATTTCTGCATTTGCCTTTCCTGTATATTGATTAAGGGCGGCTTCCAAATACCGAGAATCAAATTGCAAGGCCTGCAAGCAATTGAGTTATCCGTTGCTCACCCCCCCCCCCCCTCTATCCACACTCTATTGGCATATGGACCACGCGCGCACGCACGCGACCATCTCTGTTTTGGCTGTTTTCCTATGCTGTACTCAGAGGTGAAATGTCCTCAGGGTTGTGTAAGAAGACACGACCGGGAGGATTTTCTGTCTTCACCCCCCCCCCTTCTCCCCCGTTCCCCTTCCTTCCTCAGGGTTGTGTTGGATATGACCTAATGGACTTTGCCCTGAATGATATGACCTATGGACTTTGAGTCGGTACTTTTTTTTTTAATTAACCTTCAAGGCTGCGTAATATGACCCAGTTATCTTTATTTTCTAATATACCATAAAGGTTTTATCGGGATGATATTAAACTATGCTTTTTTTATACCCTAAGGATTGTATTAGATGATGTGACCTGATTGGCTTTTATATTTAATATTCCCTATGCGTTTTATAAGAGGATATAAACCCATGGGCTTTTTATTTTGATATATATTATGGGTTGTAGAGGATGTGCCCCGTGGGCTGTTTTTCGTACACCTTGAAGGTTGTATAGGATGTTATAACCCGATTTTTAACAATTTTATATACTTCAAGCCTTATCTGGGACGATATGACCTAATACTTTTTTCTTTCTTTCCTTTTTATCCACGGTGTTATATAGCATAGTCTAGCCTGACCAGATGGACTTTATTTTCTTTCTTATGCCCCCTTGGTTGTATAGGAAAGGCTAAGGCTTTCTTTTGTCTTTTCACTTATATATATATATATATATATATATATATATATATATATATATATATATATATATATATATATATATATATATATTTATATATGTACACACACACGTTTATCTTTATTTGCGTTTCTTGGTCAGTGATAAAATATCTGTAAAGGGAGCGATGTGCTACTGATTAAGATCCTGTGTAATTATTGAATGGCATTGTTCAGTCAGCGGAAATTTTCATTCTCGAGTGGCACTTGTTTGATTCAAAAGTCCTAAGGAAAATACAGTGGTGATGAAGAAACTTCAGGAGGGTCATAGATGATTGATACTGATTAACATTACTGAAATATAAGACAGAGAAACGCATGAGATAATAAGAGTCGAGTATATATCTGAAGCCAAAGGTAGTGATGTAAATGCAAAGCCTTTGAAAAACAAATACATAATTAGAATATATAATTGGTATTTACATATTACGTGGCCGAAGTACAGTAGCAATTGATTGCATTTAGTGTTTGCAAGCTAGGACATCGAAAGTGTTTTCTGGTATTGTCCGGGAAGATTTTTTTTCATTGAAATAATAAGAATATCAGAACTTGATCGTTCTTCCTATCATAGATCACAGTTACCTCATCTAATGGGAGATTTTCATCTTGATCATACTGATTATAAATATATTGTCTTCAGAACATTTATATGTACTGGTTGCAATGACGTAATTAGAGTGTGCCAAGTGTGTGTGTGTGTAGTTCGAAGAACTATTTTTTCTTTTTTTTCATGAGGTATTTCTGTGAAGTCTTAATCACTGCACGTCTCGTTTTACTGATACGGCCTGAATAAAACCTAGTGTAGATTCGGAACGTACTTAATGCGCTACACTGCATGAGTTCATTTATAGAAATAGGAAAAGAATTAAGATAACTGGCGAGAGGGTTAAGTTAAGCAGTTTTCTGTCTTCCGGAGGATATGCTTTAGGGTGAAGTCAAATTGAAAGGCAAATTATTGCAAGAGTTAATATTCTGAGAGAATTCAGGTCATGACATCAGATTTTACCTGGAAAAGTGGTGTACTTCATTTCATTTGTATCGTTTACACTGGCAACTCATGTTTCCCTTTTAATGTTTATGTTCCTTCAGTAACTTTGTACAATTTTCCGTTTGTAGACGAACGATGACCCATACATAGGTGTGTATATGAATATATATATATATATATATATATATATATATATATATATATATATATATATTATATAGTATGAGTGTTTTTTATTGCCTTACGTTATGAAGAATTCAGAATTCTCAAGGGACAGCACGCCCAAAGGTATGATCTGTTTATGCAATGCATGTGCGCCATGGAGTACGGTTTTCATAAGATCTTCATCTTAGTGTGTGTGTGTGTGTGTGTGTATACTTTGAAGATCGCACACAACGTTACCCCAGTCGAAAACTAGTATTAGGTAGAACCCTAGGAAATAGGTGTAGAGGCGATTAACCATTCCTTCCATGGATATCCCATTACATGCTGTACGTGCCTGGCAGTTTATTGGTTCGCGGGAGGGTTACCTGTCCTGGCTAGAGAGTCATCAATGCAGGTGGTTGGGAGAGAGAGCATATAGGTGAGGTGAGCGATTGAGTCCACCGCCCGTCCTCCCCACCTACACCTGAATGTAGTTAAATGAAGGTGCTTGCTTCTTCGTCTTCTTCTCTCCTCCCCGACTGGTTTCTCTCTCTCTCTCTCTCTCTCTCTCTCTCTCTCTCTCTCTCTCTCTCTCTCTGTGCGGTTTTCTTTGCGTCCTCCAAGCATCTTTTTGGATACTGGTTATTTGTCCGGAATAGACAATTATTATTCCCCCCCTGACTCGAGTTTTAGGTTTTGTTGGCAAATTGACAATGTTTTGTGGTCCTTTGTCGCTATTAAGAGACTGCGACGCTAATGGATACGCGGGAACTTGGATTCCAGATCGGTTCCTTCTTCCATTCCAGGCATGTCTGTAAAGAAAAACAGGATTCCAAGTAACTCGCGGACGGATAGTATTCCAGTCGAATTTCTATATATCATTTTTCTCACGGTTGTCGGTAGTCGCAGACTACTAGTGGGCTATTTGGTACCTTGCGCTGATTGATAGGTGCAATTAAGTGTGATTTATATGGCCTCCGTGTACGAAGCCTACTGACTACATACTAAGCTGGAATCCGAGGCAATTCTCGTTTGACTGTAATCATTGAGAATATTATTGTTCACTTCGTCAGGAGTCTTCTTCGGTAAGGCGTCGGAATTTCGTGTCTGTTCTCTCGCTGAATGTTAAGTCTGGAGAGGACTCCTTCTTCCGCACTGATGTGACCTCCTTCGCTGCAGTACGTCCCTTCCTAGGGAGGATCAATTGGCTATGCAAATCGCTGCCTTGCTTTAAATGATGGTTGTGCGTTCAACAGGTCTTTCGAGGGCCGATGGAAAACCGTTAGCAGAGGCTGATCGTCGAGGGAAGTCGTTTACGCATTGAACGCTGTCGTGATTTGCATTCTACAGTTTCCTGTTGTTAAAAGAACGTCGTTACAAGTAACATCATGAGTACTTGTGATACTCATTGTGACTCATTTCCAGATGATTATATACTGATTGATTTCATTGAAGAAATAGACGCTATGTTGACGGTAAGTATTCGCTGTTGATATCGTTGTAACCAATGGTGGGGACCGATCTGCATAAACAACGAATCGGGTTTAGCTTCAGTGATATCGGTTGTGGAATTTCAGCGTCATACAGTTTATTGATGCTTGAATGTCAGTCCGATCTGATTCATTTCCTCGAAGATTGAGAGTTTTTCAACAAAATTAATTTCCCATTACATTGCAAATCAGTTTATCAAGACTACTGAACTAGAGTTCCTTAACAATGATCACCTTAAAGTTTTTTTTTTAATAATTCAAATTTTGAGGTGAGATTATGTTCAAGACGTTAGACAGCTAAATAGGTAGACTAATGGGAGCGAATGTAAATTAAAAGGTAGAAAGCAGCTGATAAAGGGACACTACTGTCTACTAGTTTGTAAGGTCGTTCAAAGTTCTATAAAGAAAAGAATTTTAGAAAATCTTTTAAAAAAATCTACTGAGTAACAAATCGAACTTGCCTGTGAAGCATGTAGAAGTACAATCGTATATTATATGAGCGCCTCAGTGGCGTGGTCGGTATGGTGTTGGCGTGCCACTTCGGTGGCCGCGAGTTCGATTCTCGGGCATTCCAGTCAGGAGTGAGAGATGTGTATTTCTGGTGATAGAAGTTCACTCTCGACGTGGTTCGGAAGTCACGTAAAGCCGTTGGTCCCGTTGCTGAATAACCACTGGTTCCATGCAAGGTAAAAACACCATACAAACAATCATATATTTTATTAGTGCATTTATATGTTTGTTAATGGATATCTCTCGATGCAGCTCCAGGAACAGAATGGACTGGTTTGTTTACGTCAACGGCTTCTCGTAAATATGTGCTTCGAAGTTACAGGGAATTTTGGAGCGTCTAAACCTTTGTTGCGGATCATACCCTTCCGTTTAATGGTCCTTAGCAGGAAAATGAATATCGTTGCTCTGCAGCGTCTAGAGGAATTCTTTTTATGTGAATTAATAAATGAAACGGCATCACAAGTTATTTTTAAATCACAAGTCATTTTTAAGAAGAGTTTGTGTTCCTTGTGTCCGTGTGCGTGTTTGTTTAAGTATGTCTCACTGTCATTCTCAAAATTTCATCTATCTCTCTCTCTAATATATATATATATATATATATATATATATATATATATATATATATATATATATATATATATATATTTATGGTCTTCACAGCTTAACTTATTGTTGTTTTTGGTAAAGCAGTCCTTCACGTCTGTGTGTTTGTATCAGTTCTTGTGTTCAGGCCTTAACAGTTAACTGTTAAGCGTGTTTTTTTTATATATATCGGAAGACGAACTCATCTTTGCCTGTTCGTATTAGCATATGAAGTCATTTATATTCGTTTTTCATTTTTTGGGGCCTATATTTCTTGAAGGTAGGGCGACGTGAACTGACGCAAGATCTGTAAACATTGTTTTTCTTTTATCAGAAAAACCTATTCGTCGGAATAATTAGATCGGTTTGCAGTGACTTTAACCATCATTAGTTTTAACACTTTGGATAATCTGCTCTATAACGGTAAAATATTCAACAGTCAATAAACTATTGCAATAGAGGTTTATTAGAGGCATCAGGGTATTCCAGCGGCGAATTCCTTCCTTGCATTTGTTTGTTTCTTTCCTAATTTACGTATTTTTTGGGTTATTCACATAATCACAAGCTATTATATTTCGTTTAAATACTTGTTTTTATAGCTTACGCAATATCTGACTTGAAAACGCCAGTAATCAAGTTGTATGAACTTGTAATTTTTATTTGAAACTTACTATTATTATTATCATCATTGAACTAAGGAACCTCCGTAACGAGGCTATAATATCGACAATTAAAAGACACAATATCCGAAAGTCTCTCCTAGTAATTTTTAACATTGTACAAAAATATATTTTCAACACTACTGTGGCTTTTAATTATTATTATTATTATTATTATTATTATTATTATTATTATTATTATTATTATTATTATTATTATCATTCGTAACCGCCATACAGAACAGAGCACCCATATATAGACAGAAAGGAATGACGAGCCAAGATAATAAAGGAATGAAACTGGATAATGTAGAGACGAATAGAAAGAAACGCAGTTAAAACCTATAATACAAAGTTCAAATTAAATACGTGAATACTTAGACACAGGAACCTTTAAATGTATTTTCTTAATGCGTTGGATCCCAACATAGCCTAAGGTCATTCTATCATTTATTAATCTAGTATTTTAACCTCGTCACGCTTCGGAGCTGGAACGAGGTAGGCGATGAGAGGAGCAGTTGGCAACACGCGAGTAAGACAGGAACGACAATGTTTGATTCGGACGTCTAAATCAAACATAAAAGCCGGACGATGCACAATCTGAGTCTGTTTTGTCTTTTTCAACCGGAAATATGAATTTTTTGTGGAGGGGGAGGAAGGTGGGGTCGGCGAGTTAAACCCACCTATATATGCTGGAGACAGAGTCGCTGAAAGAACAGCATAACGAGAAAAGGGCCTTTGAGAGATGCTCTGATTTCCGGCTGCCCGCCAACAGCTTTTTTTTTTTTTTTATTATTCCCCTAAAACAAAAAGAAGAAAGGTGCGGGAGGGGGTAGGGGGCTGCTGGCAGCGAGGCGGAAACGCGCGTGTAATGCTTAAATCAAACCATAAAAAGAATTCTTGCAATGCGTATAATGTTCATTCCAGTCCGGGCGTAAAAATCCTGGAATGCCCTTTTAATATATGGCATGTATTTGTGAAAACCGCTGGCACGGACGGACTGGAGTCCAGATCGAGCAGTGGCGGCGCAAGAGAGTGGCACACTTCACCTCGCATTTTCCCCTCCCCCCCGGCTCCCCCCCCTCCCCACCTCCGGAGGACATACCCCTTACTTAAACCCTTCTGGCTTGGGCGAAATACTCCTCCTTTCAGCACGGCGTTAACCTCTCCAGATTTATCGCGGCGAATCCCAGCCATCCTCTGCTCATAAATCGCCAAAAAACGCCAGTGGCTGCATTTCCGGTCGTTAGGGCTCATTAGCTGGCTATAACGAGGCCTTTGGACGTTGATTGCAGGGAATGGCGCCGCTGTGAACATTTTACCTCTTTCCCCCCCACCCCCCAACCCCCCCACCACAACCCTTGTTGCGTTGTGGGGGTGTATATGCATACATATATATATATATATACATACAGATACATACACACACACATATATATGCATACATATATATACACATTCATACACACACACACACACTTATATATATATATATATATATATATATATATATATATTATATATATATATATATATGTCTCTGTCTCTGTTTCTCTCTCTGTAAACCTATTTATATAAATTTGTGCGTGCGTGCTTGCGTGTATTGCGTTGTGGGGGTGTATATGCATATATGCATATACATATACATATAGTATGTGTATGTATGTCTCTCTCTCTCTCTCTGTAAACCTATTTATAAAAATTTGTGCGTGCGTGCGTGCGTGAATGTACGCGCCGTATAGCTCTGTGTGCATTTGCCACAGCAGAATACCCGGCATTCCTGGGCGACAGTTACAGTTCACAGGAGCGCTGCTCCTACTGCCGATTAGTATTTTACGAGTCTTTCGGAATTTGTGGAGGCATGCAGATGTATCGTAATTCCGAGTCGTAATGAATATTTGCCGCGGAATATATGTCCGACCTGTCTTTAAACACCCGAGTATTTAGCCCGCACCATGTTATATCGCTTGGGGTGGAGGTGTTGAAAAGGTGGGGTTGTGGCTCCCTTATGAAGGGGGTGGGGTGGGGTGGGGAGAAGAGAGAGAGAGAAAAAAAAAATGGGGGGGAGGGATTGGTAGCCGTAGGGATATGTTGGCTTTGTGTGGGTGAGGGGCGGGGGAGGGGGGGGGAGTTTCATGTTGATAATGAAAAGGGTTTTGGGGGAGGGTGAAGAAGTATAAGTTTGGAGATCGTCACGAGGAAGCGAACTTTCGAAAGCATATTGTTTGGGAGACTTGCAAACGTCCATCGATTTCGTTCTCGTTTATCTGTGGCTGTTTCAGGCGACGATGATCGTTCGGTCAAATGTCGCGAGCTGCTTGTGAGTTTCCGTGAGGGTCTGCGAAGGATCTTTGGCCTGCGACCAAAGACCTCTGTTGTTCGTGTTGAACACCGGTGATCAGAATCGATATATATAGCCTCTTATTTTCCTTTTCAGCGAGTCAAAATCCATGACAGTCTCATAATAAAGAAAGAGAGTGAAACAAATGACAACAAATGAGATGCATCAGAAAGTAAAAGACAGATACGAAATTAACTTGAGACTCATGTCCATTTGGTCAGCGAAAAGCGTTTGCACCAAATTTGGACTTAAGAAATTCAGTAACCCAGATATAGGATCAGGAAGATCCTTCTATAATTCTGTGGAATTCCAGTGAGTCTGCTATAATTCTGTCGTAATAGGAATGAAACTTATAGAAAACTCAGCGGTATGGAACCTCACAGAAAGAGATAAAGGCAAGCGTATTAGAATTATAAGCATATCTATAGTCCTACGTCTTGTACAGTACGGGAAGAATGAAATGCACCGAATAATATTTTTTCGTGGTTTGAGGACTACAGGAGTTTCTGTAATAATTTCCAGAAACTCCAAGATTGGAGAGTGATCTCTTTAAGTTAGTAGTTCCTCAGTGGACGAGTGGGTTGCGTACTCGCCTATTAATGTGGTAGCCCGAATTCGCTTTCCGGTGCTGCCAGTGAGGAACCAGAGGAAGTTGTTTCTGGTGATTAGAAATTCATTCCTCGATATAATGTGGTTCGGATCCCACAATAAGCTGCAGGTCCCGTCGCTAGGTAACCAATTGGTTCATGGTCACGTAAATAAAAATCTGATCCTTTGGGCCAGCCCTAGGAGGAACCTAAGTAGTATATAGCAGCCCTCTAGCCTCAGTAGTTTTTTTGTTTATTTTATTTAAGGTTTAAGTTAACTATGGATCGTGTGTTTGGCACCGCTAGAGCTGCTATAGGCTGACACGAGTCCACTTCGTATCTTTGGAGCAACTGAGCATTGTCCGTTCGTGGCTGAGAGTTTAATACAACATTGTACGCTGTATAGAAAAAACTAGATTTTTTTTACTTTTTTATAGATGCGCTATTTTTTTTATTCTCAATTCTTTTCAATTTGAGTTGTAATTTTACAATGAGAATTTACTCTGCTTGTCTTATATAATACCTAGGTAAGCGATCCTGTGTGTCAGTATGTCTAAACCGGCGTAACACTAAAAAGAAAATTCTGTTAACTGTTTGAAGGTATAGCTCTTCAACAATGAAACCAATCATGGAATAGTTCTGTTGATGTCAGTAAATTCATTCTTGTTCCATAACGCCTCACAAGATGAAGTATCGTTTGGAGATAAGATTGGTCATGGCCCGTTTTGCTGGTCACGATGTCACTGTAGTATTTATTCCTTCAACCTCTTCATAACGAACAGATATCATCTGACTTATATATCCCTGGCGCCCGGCAGAGATGATTTATATTATATAGGGTAACTAAGCTTTATAGTCTGGGGGTAAAGATACGTAACCAAATGAATAAGGGCAACTCTTCATATGACACGTTCATGTGTATTATAGATTTCGGTTATTCGTCCGCCGTAGATATCAAACAGATGTGTAAGAGACTTTAGTTTTTTAGGTTTCATTTCAATTTTATTCATTTTGCACCACCTATTCTTCAATATATTTATTTTATTATAAGAAAGTTTGCAGAACGTGAGAAACGTGAGATCATCATTTGATTCATACACTGCCTAACTCAACTTCCCACGTCCATCGAGTATTCATCGAGATATAAGAAATACAGAAGAATAATGATAACACTGTCATATGTTTTACTAGATTTAATATAGTAATGATAATCACAGTTCAGTCATTAACTATTAGCGTGCATAACTCGCTGCGCGCGCATGCGCATTTATACTTCATTTTAATATTATTTAGAGTTTCGTTGTTCTTTCCTTTGTTTGCTGGATGATGAAGTAAAACGAGATAAAGAAAAAAAAATACTCTAAGAATGCATTGATTACGTAGGTGGGTATCGTTTCTGTAGCATTGATTATATATTATACATTGATAAGATTAATTAGAAATGTTTGGTAAACATATTTCCTTAAATTGAATAAGAGATATTCAACTCGTCAGGTACAGGCACCTCGTACCAAGGCTCTATATACTCTAGACCTTGCCTCGTACAACTCTGCCTAGATAACAGTAATAACATTCTAAAGGTTGGGAATTTATTTCTTTACGAGAAACAAAATAAAAATCATTCCGGGGTTGGAGGAAGGATAATGAAAGTGGGTTAATTTGGGTGGAATGTTGATAATTCCTTTGTATTCTGACATATTACATAGTATGTTTGTTTAACTGTAAGAAGCTATCCACATTGCGGTTTCTCTCTCTCTCTCTCTCTCTCTCTCTCTCTCTCTCTCTCTCTCTCTCTCTCTCTCTCTGTATATACGTATATATGTATATATATGTATATAAATGTATATATAATATAATAATATATTATATATATATAATAATTATATATAAATATATGTATGGGTATATATATATATATATATATATATAATAATTCAACCACGGCCGGATTGTAGCTGTTCATAATATATTATAGCGAATTGTTACAGAATGTATGCTGTACATGGCTAACAATTAACCTTATAATAGTTAAAGAGTTAATGATGAGTGAGGATAAAAAATGACTTGAAGAGCTTAAGGGCTGAAATTTAGTATGTATGTATGGGAATCATATAATATATATATATATATATTTATATATATAGGTATCTATATATATTTTATATAGACATTGAAATTTATACTTTACAGAAAAAGAATAGGGATTACCATTTCCTATACAATTCCAGCAGCCGGGCGAACACTACTGTAAATGGGAGGACACTAAAGAGTTGTTTCTTCCGAGATCCTCACCGAAGCTTCTTGAATCTCCCGCGCTCCTTCGACTTCTTTTTCTTCTTCTTCTTCTTCCTCATCTGGTGGCCAAGAAACTCCTTTTATATTTTTCGCTAAATAAATGTTGCAGCGCCCCTGGCAGACGGTCGATATCAAGCTCGTCGTTTTATTTTTGCCACGCCGGTATTTAATTCCCTGCTTATTGAGTCGACTACTATGGTTTCGCCGTTAATAAAGTTTTCCGAAGGACGGGTCCAACTTTCCATAATACAGTAACAGCGCTGCAGACCCGTTGTTACTTCTAATTACGGAGGAGGAGTAATTGACGGTGGTGTCCTGTGAGCCGGTGAATACTGGGGCTTTGGACACAACGAAAGAACCACCACCGCCGCTGACTGACTGCCTGCTTTACCATTCATAGATCCCATAGCAGCAGCCAGTACCTGTTCTGTTCTTGTGTGCCCTTTCCTAATACATACTATTTGGACTTGGTAGATTCGCCGATAAAAGCTGCTCCGATCGCATCGAAATTAGAATTGACGACGCTCTCAAAACAATTAAATCTCCAGACGGCGTATTAACCCCTTCTGTTCCTAGTGATACCTGGGGAAGATATCAAGAGGGATAAATTTACCTAATCACATTAAATTACGACCTAAAATGTAATTAAGCGATTATCGAATGCATCTCCGTGCCCCGTCGGGTGGGCCCCGGCGCTTACAAAGGGCCCGTTGAGCTCCCAGGGGGTGGCGCCCACAGGAAGCCCGGTCGGGGCATAATCACGGCCATCTATAACGATTTAATTGTACACTTGTCGATATCAGCTATTACTCTCAGGTCGGCGCATGTACGTACGTACCCGCAGCCGGCGCCTCAGACCACGAAGGAATTGACGAAACCAGGAGGTCGTCGACGGCGGGATCTCCGAAGGATCCACCGAAGTAACTTTCATTTCCCAGCGCTTTTGCTAATTGGAACTTTGTTCGGAGAGCTGGGCTTCCAATATCCACTGGACCGTGAATTAGGAACCGCGTCTTGCCGTTCCTCAGTTGGATATCGTCGTCCTCGCATCAGAGCGTCCTGGAGGAAGGACCGAACGTTCGAAAACCCTCGTCGAGGTCAGGTGTCATTGTAATTGGGGTCAGGGGTCGCCATCTCCAGTTCTGCCGGTGCTTTTGGCTCGTGCTGTATCTACTCCGGAGGGAGGAGTTTATCCGGCGGTTTTAGATGTGCGTGGCTATTCATAAGCAGCGCGATGTTTACGACGATTATATTGATATACAGTTTTGTTTGTATGCCCCGCGCGACGACGATGCATAATGCACGGCGGGGAGGGGCATGAGCTGGGTCGTGCCCTCTTCCAGAAGCCGAGTCAAGTTTTGAGGTTCAGGGTCCTCATTAGGTCTCGGTAATGGTCGCCGTGGTTTGATACGCGCACACGTGCGCGCGCACGCAGCCTATGAATTATTGATATTGATGTGAATAGTTACGGACAAATATGCTATCTTGAAAACAAATATAGATTTTGCGATGCGTATGAGATTTGAGGGCTACTTGTTGCGCAGTAAAAATGCCGTGGATAGATATCACGTTGATTAAGTACTAGTATATACTTCGTGCATGACGTTTGTTCCGCTTATATTTATTTGTTGTGAGTACTAATTTTTCTGTTAATAAAAGCACTTCTTGCCTAGTACAACAAAAAGACGATACTGGAACCAGTGCATTTTTTAAATTGTTACATCATTAGTCCAAAGCTTGAACCATTTTCCATCACTTTTTTTATTTTATTTTATTTTAATTTCTTTTTTTACATCCTGAAGGTTTTCATTTTCCACGTCTCATCGTGGAATTTACAATGACTTTGTAGTCTGGTTGTCTTCAGATTTTCCTTTTTATCTAAAATGGTTTTTGATGTAATTATTTTTAAAAAATCTTTCATGTGATAACGAAGTATTCACATCTATAATGGAAAATGAAGCTTATGATAAATTAGAAATTCCCGGGGTGTAGCTCAGGGTGTAATGTTTATTCCACATCCACGTGGTATCATTCATTAGCTGTTGCCCAGTAACAGTTTGCTGATTAAAACACGTCATTTGCTAATTCTTATCCTAATATACTTTTGATGGACCGATGCTTGAGGATTCAGGAATAAATGGATACTTTATCCTATGCACCAGAATATCTCTGGTTAATAATAATCATTGGAATTTCCTTTGGTTAATGGTAATCAATGCTTTCCTTTGGTTAATGCTAACCTGAGAACTTTCCTTTGGTTAATGATAATCAGAGGACTTTCATTTGGTTAATACCAATCTGAGGACTTTTCATTGGTTAATATTAATCAGAGGACTTTATTTTGGTTAATGATAATCAGAGGATTTTCCTGTGGTTAATGATAATCAGGGGACATTCTTTTGGTTAATGATAACCTGAGGACTTTCCTTTGGTTAATGATAATCTGATTTCTTTCCTTTGGTTAATGATAATCAGAGGACTTTCCTTTGGTTAATGATAATCAGAGGACTTTCCTTTGGTTAATGATAATAAGAGGACTTTCTTTTGGTTATTGACAATCAGAGAACTTTCCTTTGGTTAATGATAACCCGAGGACTTTCCTCTCATCTTCTAGGTCATGATAGCGAAGGAGATTAAATTCAAAACAAGAATAATCCTTTTGAATTATGCCGTCAAGGAATTTACCTTGTAGCTGTTCAGCTAGTCATGTCAGGTAGACCCTCCTTCAGATACATGAACAGACATACACCTATTTTGGTCAACCGAGTCTTCCACTCGTTTGGGGTGGTGGCCGGGGGACGGTTCCAAAGAAAGAGGTGGGGTCGAATTCAGAAGACCCAGGAAAGTCTAGTGGGTGTGTGGAGGAGGGAGAGGTTGGTTTTGGGTGAGTAAAGTACCACTGAGATGCTGGTGTGTGTGTGTGTGTGTGTGTGTGTGTGCAAAGGGAGAGAGTACGTAGTAATAAAGGAGCGTCCATGATCTAGTATTAATCTGTTAATATATTCCGAGCGTCGCCCGATGGCAAGTCTTCTAGGATAGCCATTAACCCTTGAGGTCAGAGTCATCTGAATAATCTGGGAGATCATAGCAAGCGCTACACATGACCTCGAAGGGCCTCCACTTGTCAATACTAACTACCCCTCTCGTTTGATCAATAGCCTCGCAGGTGGCTTAATTGTCATCTTGACGAATTAGCTAATTGTTATTACTTTTATTAATAGGAGGAGTCTAATGTCCCTTTGAGTTGGCTGTTATTGGGTTAATTGATAAAGGTTGGGCCTTATAGTATTTTTCAGTGAATTAATGCGTTGCTTTCTTGTTGTTGATGCTTATTAGTCTTGTTATTGATGTAGAGTCGACCATTTCCTTGAAGCATTGCGGACTCTTAGACCTTGGCAAGCCTTCAGGGTCATTAAGAGACTTTTGCTTGTAATAATTATGCGTTCGTAGTTGGTGCACAAATGCAAGCAGTCGTGTTACCTGCCTGATTCTGAAGTTTCCTGAACGTTCTCTGTACGGGAAGGAATCCAATCATGGAAATCAAACATGAAATGAATTCCATGTTTTGCCGAAGGTCGACGAGTCGTATTAATCTGGAAATTGTTGTCGCCTCACTTGGAGGACCGGCACTTAGCGTGTGTGTGTGTGTGTGTGTGTGTGTGTGTGTGTGAGAGAGAGAGAGAGAGAGATTGTGTGTTTCTTTTAAATTGTAGTTCGAAAAACTATTCACTAGAACCGATTTATTGTAAAATTGCATGCCTTTAGTAGAATGTGTTCTCAGAAATAATTTATGAAATTTAGGCTGTCGAACTAAGTAGTGGGGCACTTTCGGGCATTCATCGCTTGTGACAGTGAAAAGAGTTGGAGTGGATGCACAGCAAGACAGAGAGATCCAGAAAATAAAGGAGATGGAGTACGAGGATCTAGAGGTGAGAGTATTAAGAAAACCTTACGGTTGCCCTGCGAAGTCATTGTTAGAGCGGTTGGATAGCAAGACTGAAGAACGGAAGTGGAAATGGAGGAAAAATGCTAAAATGAGGGTGCGCATCTAAGGTCTGAAGGGACGCTGTAACACTCTTTGTAATGCCTACAGTGTACCCCCATGAGGTGCACTGAAAGGACTACCCTCCCTCTTTGGGATCTTAGGAAAGAAGTCTCTGTTACTCTAAATGGCAACTAATGATGTTTAAAGTAAT